>NC_079386.1:13025551-13275551 GCF_021018895.1 Seriola aureovittata
TGAAGACTTTCTAATCTTTTCTTCAGCCTTCAAGGTGTTATCTGAAAATGTTTAGGGAAAAAGTGAAAAGTGAATCAAGCTTTTAGCCACTTTGCCAGTGATGAGATTGTGATTTGTGTGCGTGCGTGCGTGCGTGCGTGCGTGCGTGCGTGCGTGCGTGCGTGTGTGTGTGTGCGTGAGAGAGACTGGAGGACAGCATCAGAGCACGAACCACAGGAAAAACTGTTCTCAGATTATGTGACTTGCAGTCTGCTTGTGTCTTTGTGTGCACATGATCTCTACAGATACATGGTTACGCCCTATCTGCTTTGTCTGTTGTCCAATATTTATTTGGTCGTTGCATCTGCATTTGTAAGTCTAGAATTTGCACACATCCATCATCTTGTGTTTGCATGTTTCCCACAGATGCAGAAAAAGTCGTCATTTTTGTTTTTGAAAGTGTAGGTCTTAAAACTGAGGGCCTTAAATTGTCTGGGATTT
Source organism: Seriola aureovittata (assembly GCF_021018895.1). Lineage (NCBI taxonomy): Eukaryota > Metazoa > Chordata > Actinopteri > Carangiformes > Carangidae > Seriola > Seriola aureovittata. The sequence continues at coordinate 13,026,032 of NC_079386.1, forward strand.
AAGAGAGGCAGACATTAAATTTGATCTGTGGCAGACTGAATGAGAACGTCTGCTTATTTGTTCTGTCTTTTTGTATTTTGTTTAATTTTATATCTGGCAAACAATAACAATTTCCACTGCTTTATTTGGATTTTAAATGGTTTAGACTCTGCTAAATAGGTGGGTGCACGCTTTGTGTTAACTCGCTGCACATTTTAACCCAAAAAGAAGAAGAATACAGCAGTTTGTATATTTGATCTAAAAGTTAAGGGACCGATAAGACTTCATTGTCTTTATTTAGACCCGTTGTGTAATGGAAATTGTATTTTTTATCTGTAGGAAGTTTTATAAACTTCCTAAAAGTTAATAAATTTGTATTCAAAATGTGATACCAGATACCTTCGTAGAGGCCTTGTACTGTACAAATGGGCCACCCTTCCCTCACAGATTTTGGTTAGATATTCACTGTGACCAACACACAACCACCCCATCAACACACACACACACACACACACACACACACACACACACACACACACACACACAAACATACACACACATTTCAAAGCCTCCTCTCTATCCACCAACCCCCTGTGTCCCTAGAGACCCCCATGAAAGTCTGGTGAGGGGTCTCCAGTGCCAAAAAGCAGGAAGTCACAGCTGTGCTCATCCCCCTTTCAGCATGTGTGAGAGAGTGTGTATCTGTTTTCTTGTCTCTATCTGCATCTGTGTGTAGATCTGGGTCAGCGTGTGTGTGTGTTCTAGTCTCTATATGTCTGTGTTTGTGTCTCAGCTGCTCTCCCATCCAGTTTATCTGGCCAGTATGACGCTACTTTCTATTCCCACTTCTTTGGTGCAGAAGTTTCCAGTGCTGTTAAATCAGAGAGAGAGAGAGAGAGAGAGAGAGAGAGAGAGAGAGAGACCCTGGCTCATACAGACTATTAAACACTCTGTGTGCCTGAGCTGTGTGTCATTGTGGCTAATAGTATAAGACTGACTGCACTGGACTGCTCTGGTGGAAACACACACACTCTGTCAGCTCTGCTTTTTTATTGTTTCTGTCTCCTCCTCCTCTTGCTCTTTACTTTGTTAATTCTTCACTCTCTCTTTCTTCTTGCTCCCTCTGTATCTGTCTCTCTTTCTAAGCACTATGTAGCCAAAAGTTTGTAGACACCCCTGACCAGACCAATTGGAGCTGAAACAATGTCAATTAATTGATAAACCATTTCGATTATGGATGAATTGTTTTAGTCTAACCAAATATTCATTGGTTTCAGCCTCTCATATGTGAGAATTCACCACATTTCTCTATCTTCTCTATGTCTATGTTACTATAAATTGAATTTGTTTGAATTTTGGATGGTTGGTTGTAGACATCACCTTGGACTCTGGTCTGTGAAATATCAGAATATAGTGAAAACTGTCCATGAAAATATCCCAAAGTATGAAATAATTTGCAGACTAATCAATACTAATCAAAAGAAAATATTTTAGTTGCAACTCTAGTTCCAATCAAGCAAAAAGTTTAATGCTGCTGCATACAATGAAGATACAGTACAGACAATAGTATGCTTCTAACTTTGTGGCAACCTTCCTGTTTCATCGTGGTTATTCCTCCTAGCACAAAACATCGTCCATAAAGACATGGGTTTCCCTACTTTGGTGCTGAAGGACTCGACTTGCCTGCACACAGCCCTGACCTCAGCCTCATTCAGATCTTGTGGCTGAAAGGGAGTAAATTCCTGCACCCAGGTTCCAAAGTCTTGTGGAGAGCCTTCCCACAAGAACAGAGGCTGTTAAAGCAACAGATTAAAGCCCATTGTTTTAGTACGAGATGATCACATATGGGTGTAAGATTTGGATGTCCAAATACTTTTGGCCATGTAATGTATCTGTCTCTCTCTTTCCCCTTATCTTTTTCTACATTGCTCGATCCCTTCATCTTCCTCGCCCCGTCTCATTCTCTGTCTTTTCTCTGATTCTTTCTTCTCCGTGAGCCTCTGCAGCTCCTTGTGAAGCCAGCTCTTTGCTGTAAATCTCAGGCCTTTGGTTTAATAGGCGCAGTGTGCCTCTGTAACACCGGCTGCCTTTGTTTTGGTTACAGATAAAATCACTGAAGGAAAACACGGCAGCAGCAGCAGCAGAGAGAGAGAGAGAGAGAGAGAGAACGAGGGAGAGGCTATAAGAGATGTAGAAAAACAGTGCAGTGAAAGAGTGTGTGCGAATCCCTGTGGTGCAGGAAGAAATAGACAAATCAAGAGAGCGAGAAGGGCAGTTGTTCCCTCCTCTTTTTTTATTTCTTGAACAGGGAAGACAGGGACGGAGGGTGAGGAGATGATGGCTACTAAAAGAGTGATGATTTGACAAAGCATGTATCCAGAGCAGACTCAACTGCTTCCCAGCTCTTGAGTATAAATTGAGATTTCAGTCTCACCTCTAAGCTATGCCAAACTTTGCTTCTATATGATATTGTTTCTTAATTCTTGTCTGAGTTTTTAATCCGTATAATCTTTTTGTCCTCTCCTCCCTTTATCCCACCCTTCATTCTCACTTTGTTTGATCTCATTCTGATGTTATCTTCGCGTGCACGGTGAGTGTGCATGTGTGGACATATGGAGTTGATCACAGCGCCTGTTGCTGATGTTTTCTTTGGGAATGTTGACAAGTTGACAGGCGAGGCGCTGCACTGACATCGAACCTCACTCCGCTGTCAGGGCGAGAGAGATAGACAGATACAGGGAGAGAGAGAGAGGAGAGAGAGACAAGAAGAGGAGGGTGCAAGGGGGAGGGTGAGAGACACAGAAAGAGATAGGGAGAGAGGGGGAGGTGAGAGAGAGAAGGAGGAGGAGAGATGAAGGGGGAAAGAAATGACTTCACGGCCACGGCTGGACTGCCCCCTTTTTTCCCCTCAGCCTCTCTCTGTCTCTCAACTTTTTTTCCTCCCTCCTCCTCCTCTGTGTGTTTTTTGAAATGATTTGGGGAGAAGAGGGGAACAAGCATTCGGAGCTTGGCTGACGGTGCAGGCAGGAGCGTCACATAGGCAAACAGGAGCCTGAGGGGCAGCACACAGGGACTGAAGAGGACTGAAGAGGCTTGGGGGGGGATTTTGATCTGATGCACAAACTAAAAGATTGACTGACAGAGCAGACAGGCAGGAGAGTGAGAGAGAGAGGACATATTGATTTTTACAGACACTTAACAAGCTTTAAAAAAATAAATGTACCAATACAGACTGTACAAAAAGCAAGGAAAAAGGCAGATATACTGTACAGATTTATTTTTGTAGAAAAGACCTTGTGAGCCTAAACATTTTTCCAGACGGGACTGTAGTTTTCTTCCACTGGAGAGGAAAGAAGCAGATGAACAGAGGCACATTTTGAATGACAGGAGAAGAAGCCTCCTCTTCATCCAGCAATGCTTTTGAGGAACTTTGCACTGGACTGTTGCTGTCTGCTATGTTCCTGGACGCTGATGCAGGCATAAGACATATATTTTCACTGAATTACTCTTAAGAAGAGGATCCACGTTGTGCTTTTTTTTTTTTTTTTTTTTTTTTTTTTTTAAACAAAGTCTTTCTTCAGTGCAGGTGTTGTGCTGACTGTCACTATGTTTTCTCAAAGGTACTCTTTAACACCATTATGGACTTCTTGTCTTCTGGTCCTGTGCATCCTGGATGTATGGACCACAGCCTGGCCAGCTGCCCAACAGTCCCAACCCCAGCTGAAGTCCCGCCGGTCCAGGCAAATGTCGCCCCTAACCACCTCCTCATCGGCCGGAAACCTGTCAGAAAGCGCAGAGAGCAAAGTGGAGCGCCTCGGACAGGCTTTCAAGCGTAACGTCCGTGAGCTGCGTGAGAAAAGCTCCTGCTTGGACCTGGTCTTCCTGGTGGACGAGTCGTCCAGCGTGGGGGCCAATAACTTCCTGAGTGAGCTGAGATTCGTACGCAAGATGCTGTCCGACTTTCCTGTTGCGCCGGAGGACACGCGGGTGGCTTTGGTCACCTTCTCATCCAAGACCCATGTAGTGACGAGGGTGGACCACATCTCAGCACCAAAGTCCCACCAGCACAAGTGTTCCCTCTTCAACCAGGAGATCCCGGCCATCAACTACAGAGGAGGAGGCACCTACACGAAAGGAGCCTTCCAGAGGGCAGCGGTGAGTCAGATCTAATGATCAAGTGAAAGTGGCTTGAAAGCTGATCTCAGTTAAGCATGTGCGTCAGTCTGCGTCCCTGAATGTGCCAAAACATTCTTAGATTTTGCTTACGCTCTCATTTTCTTTGAATATTGCCCCATTGCTTTTGCAGAAACCTTTGTGACTGCACAGTATCGGTATGTGTGTGTGCCAGGGAGTGATTGTGGCTCAGTAAGGTTGATGTTAATGAGACCCAGCATGGCCTTGCTGCCGCTGCTCCTGCTTCCTCTATATTACACTCCAGCAGATAGTGAGGGGAAGCCACTTGCCAGCTAATTGTTCAGGAGTTTCCAGTGATAAAAACACCATTAAGAGTGAACACACACACACACACACACGCACACACACAGATGTGAGCACATGGAAAACCCACAGGAATGGAATAGTGGAACAGATAGCAGGACACACATAAATCAAGTCAGGGTTTTTTTTTGTTGGTGTATGTGACGTGTGGGCAGTGCATCTTAAATGAAGCTTTGTTGGTGAATATGAATTACTTCAGTGTTACTGATAAGGTTTTTTCCAATACCCCCTTTGCCTATTTTCATTACTCCAGACAGTTTTGGATCCTAAAAAGAAGCATCACAGGTTGTGTGGCTGTATTTGTTGTAGAGGCAGGGATTTAGGGGTTATGTGGGGTTACATGGGTTCAAAATGTTACCTTGTTTATGGTTTGTTGATTTGAACCGCCTGACACCCATCCACGTGCACACACACCGAAACACACATGCACCCAGGACATATGGCCCTGTTCATCCGTCAAGTCCAAACAGCCCAGCTGTAAAAGCTGTGTTGGTGGTATACGGGCTGGTCCTGTATAAACACACACACCTCAGCTCATGCCTCAGATCTGCCTTCAGTTAGGAGCTTGAACGTTTTTTTAAGAACACACAGGACAAAATTCAGGTGCTGTTGGGGTCAGCAGACATGTTAAGAAATACTGCAGCCTCTTATTTCTGTTATTTTGAAGTCAGACGAAAGGAGAAATGGCTAAAATCATGGCATGGTGACAAATATGCAAAATAAGTGTTATGACTGGGACTGACAGGAAACAGACTCAAACTTCACTGACTTGACTGCAGGCCCACATGAAAGCAGAGCTAATAGCTGTCCAAATAGCTCAGCTTGTTGCCGACTGTTGCAGCATCATCTGCTTAAAGTCAGTGATGTGGTGTTAAACAAAAAAGATGGTTGAGGAGCAGCAACGACTACATCCAGCCAGTGATCATGCTAAGGTGAAAAAGCATCAGTTTTAATAATAATATTTTCAGAAAATGACAAATTTATGGCTTTTCACCCTAAAACCTACACGCACTGAGCACTTTATTAGGAACACCATACTAATACAGGGTTACACTTCCCTTTGCATTCAAGATAGCCTAATTCTTTGTGTCATGGACTTAACTCACAAGTTTTGTTTGGTGAAGAAAACATTTCCCACCCCATGACACCGCCGCCACCAACCTAGACTTTTGACAAAAGGCAGGTTGGGTCCATGAATTCATGTTATTGACACCAAATTCTGACTGTACCATGTGCAGACTCAGCAGAAATCCAGATTCATCAGACCGGGTCAGTTTCTGCAGCCTGCAACTGTTCAGCTCTGCTGAGCCTGTGCCCACTGCAGCCTCAGATTTCTGCTGTTGGCTGACGGGTGAAACCTGACATGCTGTTGTAGCCCATCCACCGCAAGGTTCAATGTGTTGTCCATTCTGAGATGCTTCTCTGCTCACCGCCTACATCTGCAGGAATTTACTGCTGCTACATGATTGGCTGATTGGATAATTGCATGAATAAGCAGGTGTACAGGTGTTCCTGATAAAGTGCTCTAAATCACTTTGATGTGTACTAACGTTTAATGAATGCATCACATCAGCCCAGCCAATTTTTGGCAGGTTTACCCTCCACTTCATCCCTGTGCAAAGCTAATAGCCTTGGACTGTATTCTCCGGCTTAGCGCTGAAAGCTTGGCCCTCAGGACAGATTTTCAGCTTGCCTCCTTAGTTAAGTGCTGATAAGGAGACCGCTGGCGGTTTCCCAGCTGTTCAAGATCACAACAATACCAAGGAAAGGCTTTCTTGGGGAACTTTAGTGCCTTATCGTTATTCACAAACACTCACATTGATTTGGGTGATTTATCAAGTGATGTAGTTGTCTGAATCATCCAAAGATGACAGAGTGTACTGCTATTCAGGCTTTTAAGTTGGCTGTCATTGTTTAAAAGTCTGATTAAAATAAAAGATTGAATTTCTGATATTCTATCTCTGATATCCACATAGCCAACAAACACTCCTGTATTTCTTTCCAGTATTGCATCTGCATGGTGAGAGTCCGTAGGCCGGCTTGAGTGATGTATGAGTAATGGGAGAGCTACGTGCAGCCTACACACAGAGAAGGAAAGATAGATGAGCCTAGCAGATACCGAGCGAGACGTAGCACACCAACCAGTACTCCAGAAACCACACCACACCTGATAGATTCAGTCTGGCGTTTACCGTGTCTTTGCATAATCAAGGAAATCAATGTTAAGAAGAAAAAAAAAAAAAAAAAAAAAAAAAACAGGCCATCTGTGATTTATCGCCTGATCTCTGTTTTTTTTTTATCATCCGTCTGAATCTGACTGGAAAGAGAAAATAAGGACTGTTTGTCGTCTCTTTCCATTAGCCATATAAAGGATGGGTCTGCTAACACTAATCTACGAGGCGCATATCCGCCTGTCATCGTGGACTGACTGAACTGTACAGCAACTGTCTCAGTGTGTGACTGTGCTGAACTGGGAATTTTGCGATGTGTGTGAGTGCATGTAATTACTGATTTTTGTACTTTTGCCCCGACACGTGCCCTCGTGTATTTCTGCTCCCACGTATCCATCTTAGGTTTCAAGGAAAAATAATGTGTGTGTGTGTGTGTGTGTTAGACAGAAAGAGAGACAGTGAAAGTAAGAGAGAGAGAGGATAATTGAGAATTGCAGTATAATAATAATGATGCCATATTTTATTCCCTTGGCTGGTCTTGGCTGTTCTAAGTGCTGTAGAAAGCTGGAATCCATTAAGAGAGACATTTTTCCACCAGCCGTGCATGTAGAGACAGGGCTCTCCTCCAGCACTCTTCATCTCTGTCTCTCTCTGTCTCTCTGCTGTCTCTCTTTTCACCTAATACATCATACAGTAGGTTTAAAGCATCAGTGTATGCAGCTTCCAAAATGATTCCTTATTCAGGTTTTTTTCGCTTAGTTTAGGCAAAAATTGTAGTTAGTGTTAATCTAATATATATGCACATTATATATTTTATATGATCAATTCTCTTCGCCCCTCCCTAGCTCTCTCTTATGCTATCACATGCTTAAAAAAACCAGCCTGTGTGATGTGTCATCTGACCACATTTAAAGACAAGTGTCTTTAGCTGTTCTTAATAGTCTCACTGTGCTCCGTCCAAACTGCTATTCGGATGATCACGTAGCCCTCAGACGTCCCCTCCCGGCGTCACACACTTTCGACGGTTAATATAAGGAGATAATAAGGAGATGTCTGCGACCGAGTGACTGATGATCTGACATTAAAACCAACTTCACGCTGTGATTGGTCAGCTGTGCGGAGGTGAGGCAGGATACAAGGAGTAAATTTCTCCTTCGAGTTCTGTCGTTTTGATTTGTTACACAGCTATTTGTGTCTTGTGTGAATCTGAGTGCAACACTTCCTTTAGAGACTGCCTGAAAACGTCCGCCATTATGAGATCACATCTCCTCCCTCACTATGACGGCTGACATGAATGAGATGTACTTAATTGTTTAAAAAAAAAAGAAGCTTTGGACAGTCTTTCCTTGAAGACAGTCATGGTTTTGCAGTGTTTTACACTGATGAAAATTGACAGAAGTAGTTATGTAGAGAATGAAAAAAGGGTAGCGTGAAAGAGACGTTCAGTTCCAGCCTCCTTTCACACCTCTGCACATCTGGCCAGTCGCTGTGTGAGGTGGACATGATTGACGGTTTGTCTGTTATCCACATGGACGCGGCACCAATTCAGTTCCACCATAGGGAAGGGTTTTTCAAATGCTGAATCTGATAAGTTCTTTATTTGAGGCATACTGAGGCCTATAGGATGTCGTTTGAAATGTTTTGACACCAGTGCCAATGTGATACTGTTCCCTTTCTCCGTAACAATACCAAAACAACGGTAAACTTACAAACATGGGCTGGTTTTCCCCATTTAATTTACATCACTGTTTCATTGTGTCATAACAATTGCTACAAGAATAAAGCAGTAGTACATAAAACTATAAAATAATAAACAATATAATAATAGATTTAAGAAAAGATTTAAATCAGATATCAATTCAATTCTAAGGAAATTTCGGCAATCAAACATACTGAGGTCTGATACCAAGATGGGTTGATTAAAAACCATCATTCTGTGTCTGTGTATGAAATAATGTAGATGGGGGTAAATGTCATACACTATGAGTTAACTAAGAGTGCAGCTCTTTGCCGTGATGATTCGCAGCGCCTCATTTCAGGATCTGTCTCTCCTCAACCTCGCGTCAGACATGATAACCTGGTAACTGATGACATCACTCACCCTGTAGTTTTCCAGCGTTTTCCCGACCCTCCTACAAAGGAGCTGGTTGATGACTTTCAGTCATTTTTAAAAAAAATTTTGTAGGCCCATGAGGAATAACTGTGGTAATGTACCTGAGACAGAAGTAGTTCAATCATCTCTCCTCTGCTTACTGTAAAAAGCAATCCATTTTCCTGTTCTTTTCAGCTCTCATTTTATTTATTTTCCATGCATTTGCCTTTCAACATGGACAAATATCTTCAAGGCAATATGGCTCAAAACCTTTTATTTTATTCTGTTGGTTGCTAGTAATCTTGTTGATCCAGGAATTACGTTTTTTTCCATTGTTGCTTTTATTAGAGCTTGCTTTGGATACGAGTGTCAGCCATAAAAATACAGGGAGAGAAATGACTGTATCTGTAATAGCCAGTAAAAAAATTGCAATCCTGCCACCACTTGTTTTTTTTGTATCATCGCTTGTCTCCATCCTGAAGATTTGCCTCTGGGGTTGCCATGTGTTGCCAGATAAAACCCCCTCTTGCTCTCTGCAGGCAGGCCCGGCTTTGGCAGAGAAACACTGAGCACTAAACTGGACTTGGCGGCCGCACTGTGTCAGTCTGCCTTCACAGTTGCATAAGACACAGACAGATGGGCAGCGTGTGAAGAGATGATGAAAGAAAGAGAGTGGGAGAAAGATGGAAGAATGACAGGAAAAAAAAAAAAGTAGAAGAAAGAGGGGGAAAAAGCCCTGGATTGAGGAATTGGGAGAAAGAATGTGGCTATAATGTTTTTACCTGACTGTTGGTTAGTGGTGTGCTGCCTTGCCTGAATCTGGGTCAAAACAGATATTGGAGTAGTTTAACAGCGTTAAAAGGAGCCACTTAATAAAGGGAGCTTTCTGCTCTGCCAGCCAGTGTGCTTCTGGGACTGAAATCTGTATAAGTTGGACTAGCAGGTGGGTTATTTTCCTCTGCTTCCTCAGTGAAAAGTTCCAGTGACTCCTAATGTGCCCAGCTCACTGGGAAAACACACGCATTCACGCTCATTATTCACACACAATTCCCTCACACACAGAGTTTATGTAGCAGCTGCATGTCTTTACATGGTTGTCATCATATATAAGTCAGAGAGGTCATGTTATAGACTGCAAACTGGAGTGTGTGCATGGGAATGTGCGTGCTTGCATTTATAGACATACTGTATGTGTGCAGGATGTCTATAAATGTGTAAAGTCAACCTACAGCCTGTAAACTCTGCTGGATCTTAGTCCTGCAAACATCCACCAAAGATGTTTTAGCTCAATATTATGGAAGGAGACTTTGCGGAGCTGTTTCGGTTTCATTGTGAATTTGAATCTTGTCTTGATGACTCCCAAACCATGTAAACAAGTGCTGTAATTCAAATAGTAATTGTAGATTTGAAATGAAGCGTAATGCAGTTGAAAGTTTCTGACCTCGTATTATTCAGAAGCACTTCTTGCTGGATAGTTTAGGTAGTTTTTCCAGTTTGAAAATCTGAATCAAAGCCAACCTTTCTCCAGTGTTGTCCAAGTTGATGTTTCATAGACGGAAATCACTTGTCAATCACACTTCGTACAACTCCGCATGAAATGATGCCTTTCTTTACTGAGCTTTGCCAGACCACAATAAATGAAATAAATATTGTGGGCTGGGTCTGTGAGGCTTCATTCCAGTGGGTCAGCGTTATTTTTCCCATTTCTCCCATTTCTATGACTTTTCCATCACGCTCTCCTCCAGAGCCACAGACATCCCCAGCAGCGTTTTGGGCAGGGGAATGTCATCGTCATCAGCTTTGACGCATTACAGCAAAAATATGCAGTATTGTCTTTCAAAACATTTTCTATTAGATTAAATGAGGCTTGTGTAAGTTGCTCATATTTGGCCTGTGGAAATGAACTGTAGAGATCCTGGATATTCTTGGCCTTTCTGAAGCACAGACACACACACACATATATACACTTGATGTTAACGTCTGAGCCTTCTTCTGAATTTCTGAATAACCAGTAATGAGATGTAGAGCGCAGCAAATTAAGGTGGGAAATGAACACCATCCATCACCTGGATGCTGGAAAATTTTGTGCATGGTGGGGTGATTTTCAGGTGCTTTTTCATTTCTAGAAAACATATTTGCTCACCGAAGCGTTTTTTATTCTCCTGGCTGGATCACAGGGGAAATTTTAAACAAGCCAGTGAATTCTCACCGGCAGCTTTTGATAAATTCGAGCTAAACTCTCAGGAAAGAGTCATAAGGATAAAGCAAATGGCCGCAATTTCAGCGAAAGAGCCGATGCAAACGAGGACTCTCTGCAGCAAATGAAAGCAAGGTGCATCTCTTTGATCTGGTCCCCAAGGCTTGACCCAGTCATGATAAGATGATAAGAAAAGACTCTGTTTCCTGTCTGTGCAACTGCCACTTCCCGCCATCTCACCCTTAATCATTTCCTCCCCCTCAGTGTGTCTGCGTCTTCCCTCTATTCAGCCCCTTTGCCTCCTCCTCCTCCTCTTCCTCCTCCGCAGTATCAGGAGGGTCTGCGGCAGGGATGGGTGAGACAGAAGGATGGAGCAGACAGGCCGCTTCACCCTCCAGCTCAAAAAGCCCTGATAAGACTGAGGCCAGACAGGAACGTCCACAGACACTCGACAGCAGATTTACATTTTCTGAGTCTGCAGTGGGATGTGGGTCACTACCATTACTGTATGTAGCACCTCATGAATCTGTGAGGTGTTTACTCAGGACTGTAAAGTATTTCTTTAACGCCGCACAGATTGCTTTTTGTCATAAAACAAGATCAGTGGTGGAGAGAACAATCCTTTTACTCTGGTGACATTCACATGAGTAAAGGAGAATTTATTTCTATTTCGCACTTAAAGCTGAAACCTGTAACTTAACGTAGGTTCAAACGACAGCAAGGATAATGTAGGCTCTCGTTTTTTAAGCTCTTTCACCATGTTGTAGTTGGTACGGAGTGAGCAGAGTAAAATGCTGATGGATCTTAACTCCAAATTACAGCTTGAAACTTCTTTAGTACATGTTGAAGATCAGTTAGATCAGTGCGGTTCCCAACATGTTTGACTATAGTCCCGTTAAAACAAGGCACTGTCTATTTATGACACCAACATAGATGATACACTTCAAATGTAAGTTTTGTTGTAACACACACACACACGCACACACGCACACACATAATTTACTGGGTGCTTACCTGGCACTAATGCTCAGGGCGTATTTGGAAAGTTAGTCAGACACTGTCATGGTGATCGACACAATAGACTCAACATGAATGTGTGTGCTTTGTGTGTGTGTGTCTGTGTCTGTGTCTGTGTCTGAGTGTATGTTTTGGGTTTAGGAGGAAGAAATGCATTAGTCTCAGGTTCTGCTCCTCTGGGCCTCTTCACACTGAATCACTCTGACAGGAAAATTCTCCATTCTCTGATTTTATAGCTTTGTCCATCAACCTCAAATATGCTTTGGAGCATTTTTCTCACACAAGTCTTTGACCGAGCTGCTCTTTGTCAGTGTTGTCATCAACAATACTTCTGTTTGGAGGAGAAGAAACTGAGGGCTTTGAAGTGATATTTCAACATCTCCTTACTGTTTTATAAAATTAGCCTTGATCTAGGAATATTAGTATTTCACTAATCAAAACTATCTCCATCATTTAACATCAATTGGTAGCCCTTTGGTAGGACTCTTTATACTCTTTAATTCTCCCCACCTTCTTTTTATTACTCTACCCATTGCTTTCTTGAAAAGATTTTTGAGGGTACTGGGTCCTAGAGCTGCACAGTTTCCTGGTTTTCAAGGTGACATCAACAACAAATTACTTGATTTGTTTGAGCAACAATCAAAAATGACTTAAAACCAAGAACAGCTGCACATCTGCTTACTTGAGAGGCTGGAACCAAATCATATTTTTGCTTAAAAAGTGACTTGTATTACTTAATTACTCATGGCTAATTGATTGTCAAAATGTTTGATTCATTCAACTTTATTGATGAATCAACACATCGTGTCAGTTCTGCGCAACATAAAAGTTAAACCACTTGCAGCTTGTCAAACTGATGTTGCACAGTGACTCCAAGCCTGAGAAAAATCATCAACATCAGATGACACAAAGTTTGACATATATTTTGTTTTACAGGTTTGTTTTAGAGTGAAGCCTAAATTCTGGCATAACTGACCTTCCGTGAATTCAGGCTGCGTACATGCTGCCCTCTACATTGGTTAAACTGCGCTCTGTCTTCTTATGTCTAATTGAACAGACAGTATTTGCCTTTGTTACTCAACGGCAGCCACAGCACTCCTGTTCCTTCTCTCGTCACACTCCGCTCACCCCTGCCCTCCTCTCTGAAATGGATACTGAATATTTTCCAGAAACACGGGAACTATTTTCCGACCTCTGAACGCCTAGAAGACCCTGAGGGCCTCCTCATTCACCATTATCTCACACTCACACTCAGACAGACGCACGACGTAACATGCAGACTGGCCTGATGTAACTGGCCTTAGACAAAAAGCAGAGAGAAACAGAAATGAAAGCTTAAAAAGAAAATTGGTAGAAAATAAAGACTTGGCTACTGTGTGAGAAAAGATGAAATAAAGAACTGGCAAAGGTGGAGTTAAGATTAAAAGTGAGCATGACAGTAAAAAACAAGAGCCCTGATGTATCATTTATTAAATAGTCCCTCTGTGAAACCATCTTTCAGACCAAATTCCAAGCCAAAGATGTGATTTATAAAATAATTTTATTCCCAGAATCAGCGTTTCAGTTTTCTGTGATACATCAAAACTGTGAATATATTTTTGACCTGTCTTTTAATGTTTTGTACAGTGCTCGTAAAAGGGTTTTATTCTCAAGGGTGTGATTCAGCTCATCCCTCCGTTCTGTGTCACCATATATTGATATCTGAGGGCCTTTTAAAATTCTCTGATTATCACATATCTCTGGGAAAGTGTTGACAGGTAGCCAGTTGAGCAGAAATATGCACACGGAGAGTTCAGCTGAGTTCAGTGGTCATGGCAGCGAGTGCATCTGCAGCTCGCCACAGTGCAGAAAGGCTCATAAGAAGCCCGAACCTGGATCAAACATGTGCAACCTGTCAGAAAACTGGGCAACGGATCCTCGCAGGGATCTCTTTGAAATAGTCCCAGTTGCTAGAGATGCTGCAATCTCTTATCTTTGAAGTGTTTTGGTCTGAACCATTTTCTAATAGATTTTCCAAATGCTGGATATCTCATTTGGAACAAAATGCTTCAGTTCAACAGTTTTTTTAAGCCCAATCCAGGGTCATTGGTTTCCTCCAACAACTCTCCATGCATCCTGCTCCCATCTGTATTCACTACAGCAACCACAGACTTGGCGATGTAAGACCTCAGCAGATCTGCTTTATCCCTCTTCATCTTCTGTACATCTTTCTTTAGGAGATCAGTGGGTCTTCCCCCGTTAGGAACATCCCATGAGGCATTAAACAAATTCAGAAAAACCCAAGCTTAGGTTTCCGCTCGCTCGAATTGTTAAGGAGACAGGTTCAGAAAGCAACATGGTCTGATTAGGTTTCACACAATACCACTTCATTTTTTTTACCAGTTTCTTCTGTCTTTGGGTGGTGGCCTGTGTAGCTGAGTGTTGAAAAACCCTCACTGAGACAAACTAGTGCATGTCGGATAAATCCTGAAGGAGCTGGCAGCTGCCGGTGGCTTTGAACGAATTCGAAATAGATGGAGAGGATCTGAATCTGTCTTTGTTTTACATCAATATTTATGTCGAATGTGTGTTCAGCTTTTTTTGACAGCTTGAAAAGTTTTGCTGTCCGTCTGTTTGGAATTGCAAAGTGAAAAACCCCAAGTCAGTCTTTGTTCGGTTGTTCTAGACTTTGTTGAAAGGTTGTAAATTACTGCAGTTAATGCTGATAAAGTATTTGGCTGCTGAGTTTGGAGTCACTGTCTCTTCGACCGTAGTTTGAATCACACCGACTGTTTTTCACTGTCTCAGTCTTCCAAAGGTGATCTGTCCATCTGTCTCTCTTTTATTTCTGTTTCCAGTTTGTCTTCTCTCCCTGCATCACGCCTAATTTTCCTGCCTCGAGGGTCTGCCCCAGCATTTTTCAGTAGACTTCAGTGTATACAGCACGGTCGGGTTTGGATGCTGTGGAGTGTGTCCCACTTGGCCTCGGGCTAAAGCTGCTGCGGTCAAATAACTGGGCTTTTCTCTGGCCAAAACCAGCGACTTCAGTTAGAGAAAGAATTAGAGAATGAAAATGAGGTGATTGAGGCCAGTGGAAACAACAGGGAGCGCGTGTGTGTATGTGTGTGTTGAGTGTATATGAAATACATATGTGTGCTTAAGCAAGTTTATGAGCATTTATTTGTGCTTCCAGGTGCTGATTCTGATATGTCAAAATCAGGGCTTCTTTATTTTGCTCCTCATAACTGACTCTTTTAAGTGTTAGGTAACATACATCATACATGCATATAACATATACTTTTAAAACTTTTAACCATCTTTAATTATTTAGTTTTATTGGTATGCATATGTTTACAACAGCAACTAAAACTGTAGACAGTATAATGTGAATAGGTCAGATGTGGCTTAATTTGGTCAGGATTGGCTCTGATAACCAATCCAGTGTATCAGACTGATGTATCAATAGCTTACAGGTGTTTGTACACTAATTTTGAAAGGATTTTATGAAAACATAACTCTTTATTTTACTGCCATCAGTGTGCATGTTCCTTTTCTGTGCTAAACAACAGTTTATTTGTATGCTTGAAGATGGGAAACACACCCAAAACCGCCACTTTAACCACACTACAACCCATCACCAGGACAATCACTCAGCCAAATTCTTAGGGGAAATGACTGTGGCTCTGCGGTTGTAGATACTTATCGGTGTTAGTTGCTTACATCTTTCCATATCTTCGCTATATCTGTAAAAAGAGGGATCTACATCATGATTGAATGTATGAAAATGCGTAAAGAGAGGAAGAGGAAGTAGGAAAAGCCAGGGACAATGCAAGTGACTGATTTAATTTCATTAACATGTGTCACACAAATGTTCCGTTACCTTTCCTCGAGGTATTCCTTATTCTCGCTCACCCTGTTCTCCTGTTACATGCATCAAGACTCGGCCGCTTTGCCAGAGTGGAAATTACCACGAATCACTTTGTCGTTCAACCAAGGCTCAAAAGAAATTATTCACTTGCTATTTGCAGGACTGGAGTCAAAATTACCCTCCGAATGTCCCTCCTTTTTTCGAACATTGGAATGAACTCAGCAAAGGGCGAGGACAATCTTTACATTTCCCAGCTCTGTAAAACACAGATGTCAGTAAACCCCCTCGTCGGAAACAAATGTAATTTCAGACCTCTCCACATCGGCCCCTACGCATCCATCACTGTCGTTTTTCGCGTATAACCTACATACAGTTAATTGTTCCCCAGTGGAGAGGTTTTTAATTTAATGGCTGCAGAGAGGAGGAGTATAAGCTAGTCATAAAAATGAGATGTACGTTAGAAAGTGGGGAATCTACAGAAGCTGCTGTTAGCTTATAAGGGCGGATTATCCACTGCAGCTGCAAACATGAATAGGACACACACACACACACACACACACACACACACACACACACACACACACACATAAAGTAGACTTTGTTACTGTCACAAAACAGTTTAATGCTTGGTTGACTTTTTCTGTTGTTGATTTATACCCAACGATGAACACTCATGTTAAGTCTCATGTGCCTAAAGAGATGCTCAAAGAGAGCTGCATCGATTTTCTCACTGCTATTCACCATTTCTTGTTTGGAATGGATTCTGGCTCTGGTACAGGCATTGATGTTACCGTTATTAAAAGTCACCTACAATGCTCAGATTGGCTTGATTGATTTGGAAAAAAAAGTGTTGAAAAAGCTGCCAATGATCACAACACCAGACCTATTTCAAACCCTGAAAAAAAAACAGAAAATGTGGGTGGTGATTCAGACATCTGGGACCAGGCTAGAACTGAAGACCTCTACTTATGTTTCTCTTCAGCAGACGTTATTTTCACAGCAGACATATTGACTTGTCATAGCAGGGAAATCACAGATGTAAGTGATAACGTTCATGATGGCTGTGTACCCTTGGGGTAAACCATGGCAGCATGCGAAGTGAGCCAGCATACACACATGCAGAGGGATTAGAACCAATAACTAGAACTCAACCTTAATTAAGGTTGTTAATCACACCTGCTATGTTCCTGGCATCACGTCACACCGTCTGTCCTACCGCACACTTTCCAGCCGAGGTTTTATTGATGGAAATGCATCTAATTTACATTTTAGTTTCTACAACATTTTCAATAATTGCTCAAAATTAGCTTCATTGTTGGATGCAAAAATAAACATTTACAGCTTTACACCATTTGGTAGCTTTACACATATGGTCGTGAACACACACTTTCCTACACGCATCACGCTCACTCACTTAAACTCACACTCTGTTCTTTCCACTGAGCGTGCATGCACACATGTACACGCACACACAGATTCCCTCTCACTTAAAATACTGCTCAGCGATTGATAGGCGCTGCTGACACCAGCCTCTGTGTGTGTGTGTCTGTGTGTGTGTGTGTGTGGAGAGGCATGCAGTGAAATGTGTGATTCAGAAATGAGTGGTGAGGAGGCTTTGAAGAGTAATACCCTGTTGGCAAGGTGAGAGGTCAGGGAGGCGTCAGGAAGGACAGGAACTGACTGTCAGCAGCTTCAGTGGCCTGGGTTCAACTGCCTTGATCAACTATGTATATGATTAGAAAACAGTGGTTTCTTCCTCTCACTGGAAAAAGTGTTTCCACTGGGCCGCCGTGCTGTTCAAACCATGGTTCTTTAAACCGTGCCACATATTTTTTGGATGAAGCTTCTTCTATGTACCAAAAGGAAACCCCACTGAAAGTGGATTTCTGAGGCTGATATTGATAAAAATGTTTGAGAATTGAGATGACAGGACATTTGAATTCATACTCAGCGGTTATAATTGGCATATTTCACGGCTCTGTCACATTATTTAGAAAATCAATAAAAAATGATTTGCAGATTAATCAGTGATGAAAGTAATCATTAAGGAACCTTTAAATTGGTAAACTAAACTTGTCAGTGTTTTCTGGTGGACGGATTAGGTAATAGAAATTAAATCTTTGGGATTTCGGTGCTGCGACATTCAGACGCTAAAATCGTCTGATAACATCTGCCATGCCGACGTATCAGCTGGCACAAACATGCATTTTCAATAAAGGCATAAACTGCGTTTGATTATGATAAATCAGTCACATACTGTACCTCTGAAATGCTGGTCCATGCTCACAAAAGCTAATAAAGTCTACAGCTTTGTAATTAAAGACACAAATCACACAAGTGCTTTAAGCGTATGGATTTATTTTGGCATCTTGAGATTAGGATTTACCAAAAGCGTCATACATTGGCACCTAAAGAAACCAAAACTATTTCAAAGAGCCAGTAGTGGCAAACTAAATAACATGTTTTTATGGGCTAAAGCGTGTAGGTCTATTAGTAAACCACTTGCTATGTTGAGGTTAGAGTTTGAGAGTGCCAGATTCCATTGGCTTGTTTTCTTTGCTGAGTGTGTGTGTGTGTGTGTGTTTGTCTGACTGTCTGTATGTCTCAGTGTGAATGACTATAAGTAGGTAATTGGTACATGAATGTGAATCCACAAATAAGCCAACATCCTGTTTTCTTCTTTGTTTGCTTTTTATGTGATTTCGTTAAAACGAAAAAAATCATTCCTTAGGATACTAAGGCATGATTGTGCAAGATTTCAATTTCTGGAACTATTGAAACCCCTTTTTCAAGTATTTGCCCAAATATAGAGACAAAATACGCACTTTCCTCAACTTTAATCAGTTCATGTTTGAAATGTTGTGTGTTGGCAAGAAACTCGTCCCCCAAGACACGATACCAATCACCCAAAACCCCCAACCAATTTCCAGTGGAGAACACTAAAGCATAGAAATATAATCAGTTTTATTTCAGGGTATCCAAACACTAAACACAGGTGTTTCCCAGCAACAGCATATTTGTATTGGTATATTAGTGAGTGTTTTTGCAGAATGAGTATGTGCAACATCGTTCTATGCTCCAAATTTCTCTTGATTTATGGTGAGGTTTAGAGCTTTTTTAGAAGTCAAGGCAACCAAGGCCAAGTCCATATGATCTCCAAGCAATACCACCCAAAATGTGTCCTCCTCCTCGTTTGACCTCCCAGCATGCGCTTCCTCTTGATGTTATGAGGTCTAATATAATTTATCCTACCAACGAGGGCCGAGTCCAGAATAAACAAGAGAATCAATAATTTGAAACCTCTCCATTAATCTGTACTACAAACACTGACGTCTCTCCAATTCCCCACTCTATAAGAGGAAATCTCCCCCTCCAGATGGGGCCAAGACAAACAAACCCCTCAGGAGAAGAAAGAAGGGGAGGACAGTAAGAGAGAGAGAGAGAGTGGAACATGAGGAAGAAACGCAACTACAGCAACAACAGTCATCACAACAAAGGAAAATGCTGCGTCTGTCTGCGCAGTGTGGTCTGAGCTAATTCTGGACAAGATGGGATACATTTACATGGATGCTTTAAGACGGCGACAGTCCCCAAATCATTCCCTGTGTATAAGCACTTCTCTCAACACTCCAGTCTGGAGTCAAGAAAAGCACTGCACTTCACCACACTGTTGCCTTTGTTTATTTCAAAAAATCGAAGCTCAAGCCTCAGAGATGATGCTGTGGCTGCCCTGTGCTCGGGTAGTGAGGTAATGATCTCATGAAAGTCACCAATATTACATAACTCATGGGATCTCCTCCACTCTTCAGCGTAATTCTGTGGAAAATAGCTTTTTATGTCACATGTAGGTGATTTTCAACAGAGTTTAGTGGCAGAAAACCCTCTAAAATAATCATAGTTACGTATCGGGCTTTGGTGTTTTGATGCTGGTGGGTGATATGGAGATCAGTCAAGAAAACTTTTACTATGCGATCACTCTCACCACCTATGGTTAGATTTGAACATAGCAATATTTTTCATGCTGGTTACTCAAAGTCATGATAATGATTATTTCCTTTATCGATTAATCAGCTCATTATGTTTTTGTTTGAGATCTTGTCTGTAAAACATTGGAAAATGGTGAAAAATTAACATAGCAATTTCCCAGATTCCAGGATAATGTCTTGAAATAGCTTTTTGTATTATTTCCCAAAACCCAAAGATATTCAGTTTTCAACAGTGTAAGACTGGAAAAATTGGCAAATCCTCACATTGGACAAACAGGAACCATCAGAGTTTCACATTTTTGCTTAAAAATGCACATAGCTGATTCATTGATTATCAGAATAGTTGCAGTTGCAGCACACTGGTCCTCATCAGATTAAAAACATCAGATTAAAAGTGTAAAAAGAAGCAGGCCTCCAAAATACACAGTGAATGAAACTGGCCAGTAACATGCACTCAGCATTATGTTTCATATTGTGCAGACTATGTGACTGTACATCTACTGGACAACATTCAAAGTAAAACAGATGAGGTCACATATTCTATAGTACGAACACACGTCATGAACACATAAAACAGATTATAATCTATACGAATAACCGAAACACATGACATAAGGCAGATTGCCAAACCAGGCTGAGCCCAGCATCGTCCAACTGGCACTCGGACCGTAACTGCTCTTGTTATTCTTCCTCCCACTCAATCAAACTGGCTTTCCCGTTCCAATTACCCAGAATGCTGTGTCCGATTGGAGCACGGTCAGTGCCTAAAATGTTTCCCTCGGTGCTTTGTTTCGCCAGCACAGCACAGAGGCTGGTGGACAGATAATTGAATGAGTTTCTCATTTGCCAGCCAAGATAGCCTTTCCCCTTGGCATCACATTGTGGAATTAGCCTCTCTCTCTCTCACTCTCTCTCTCTGTGACTCGGCCTCTCTCATCGTTCCTGGTTGAGTTGTTGAGTTTGATGAATGGTGTTGTGACAGAAACCGTCAAGCTAACACACACAGCCGTCCAGCCTACCGTGTCTCGCAATTAACTGACTGTCCGCACTCTCTTCTCCAACACTCTGGATGCCATCGCACTACTCAGTGAAAATGGGTTCACTTTGGGCCTGCTTACAAATCCACATTACACAGGCAGACTTTAGTGAAGACTTTAAAATCATTAGGTAGCGGTAAGTCAGTGGTTGCCAAATTGGGAGTATTTTCCTGTAATGGCTCTCCTGTTCTAGGAATAGTTTTCCATCCCTTAAAATTTTGCCAGCTATACCCCAGACAGGTTAACAATTATCTACGTAGTGTGTAACTTAAAAAAAATCTTCTGTGGTTTTTGAATCCCCTACTTTAAGCACAATGATTGATGAGTGATCTTTCTTAAAATATTGTACTCCTTTTTGCATTTACTTTTCTTAAAGTACAAATACCTGCACATCAAAATGTCTCTGTGATGGGAGGTTGTTTCATATGCAGACAGAGTTCTCCAAGACTTATACGTTGATGTTTGATATATTAGTAATATTAATCTAAATTAAATTGATCAGGACATTTTTTTCTCCTCCATATAATCCACTTCAGGTGCTCCCCCAATAATCCTGATAGTATAATTATTCTATACTGGGTTTGACCATATGAAAACTCTCAAATTGTGACTTTTAGGACCTTGAAATTATGTCAGGGGCCAGAAACCCTTCAATACATGCCACTGACATAAATTCACACATTCCAACAACTTGTACTGCTGTACAAAAGTTTCTTCTGTATTAGTCATAAATCAGAAACACGATAATTTTTCCAACTGTAAAAGCAATACTTGCAAATACTTGTTGCAGTGTCAGTTGTCAGGAGCTACAGACAGACGGTGTACAGTCATCCTGACAAGGTGTCCTGGTTGTATGTTTGTGACTTTATCTGTCACATATGACTGTCGAGAAACAGCTGGACAGCAGCACGGGTTCAGCTGTCTGTACTGCCATGGGAAGAGAATTAATTCACCATATGAACTTAAATATAAAAGGTTTGCATACTTTCGTCCAACAAGCTGTGCATGCTTCATTGCATAGCATTTGCCAAAGCATATCATATGTTTTTAGATAATCCATCACAGAGAATGATTCTTCAGCTTTATTTATTTATTTTTTAGCTACTATATGAGGAAAAACCTCTGAGAATTGTCTTACGAACTGCAGGTTTGGTTTCTCAGTATAACCTCTGAAGGCAGTGCTGTCTGGCAGATGGTTCTAAGTCGTGGATGTCGGAGCCTTCCTTGAATGCACCAGCGTGAGAGAGTTCAGGCGATGATAACCTAACATTGCCAAAAACATGATAAGACATTTATGAGATGGCTTGCCTGCTGTATCGGAGACAAGTTTCAAGTCTCTGCAAGTTGATTAACATACCACGCAGTGATGAACAAAAACTGACAAGCTGAGCGGAAATCAATCTAAAAACTTAATTTAAGGGCTTTGTTTATTGTAAACAAAACATTATTTGCAGTATATATGCTAAAACATGCGAGGCCACCTGTATGGCCTTTAGCATCCTGGGTGGCCCATGTGGAAACCAAGCTTCTTACTTACTGTGTGAGACTTGTCCACTACTCTCTGAGCACAACAAGAGCATGGAAAGTTTTGTGAAATAAAGTTAGCAAGACAGAGATTATGTAGCATGAAACAATGTGTGAGAGGCTTGATGGCAAATACTCAGCAATACAAACAGAAAAGGGGATACATGTGCTTTACATGTGCTCTCAAGTCAAAACATTTCAGGATTAATTTACCTTTAAAAGAATCAAATCACAGTTGAAAGTTAAGACACTTTGAAGCAGACTCATCTTAGTAGATCACAAAAAAATGTGCTATTCCTGTGAGGCACGCGATGTGTGAGGAACGAAAACAACATGTTCGTGGCACAAAAGATCGTGGCTTTTCACTGATTTGACCAGGAAACTAAGTATTTTTGCAAGTGACCTAGTTTATCTCAAATATCCAAAGTATGTGTCCCTGAGATGTTGCTCAACTATACAGAGCTGAGTCTAGTGTCTGTAATTGTTAAGATCCTGCAGTGTTGTTGTTGTTATTCTTACCACCCAAGCCAAGAGCAGATAGCCTGTAAAAACAAGCGCTCTCACTTCCGACCGATGGGGAGAAAGCTTCCCGAACGGATGCAGTTGAGTTGCATTTTTTTTTTTCTTTTTTTTTTTAATCCGCTGTGGAATGCCTGCAAATAAGGTTTTTGTTTTTATTTTTGGAAGGTGGATCTCAGGGAAGCAAGAAATCATATAATAGAAGAAGGGATAGAGTCTCATGCTGTGGTGTGGTCTTCATTCTCCATCAGTGACACAAGAAGAAAGAGTCTGAAGTGAAGGAGATGACTGAAAAAGTTCAACATTAGAGTTTATAAACCAATATTCTTTAGGACACCATTTACACCCTTATCTCTTTTAAATGACATGAAAAAGCAGCTTCACCAATTTGGACACATATGACACATATTTCGTTAATTTCATTTCATTCATCTTTGTGTCTCGAGCTGATACTCAAGATAATGTATTGCAACTGTGCATTTCTTTGAGTGTGTTTAATAGTGAACCACATTTAAAAAAAAACCAAAAAAACACTTGGCAGTCAGTGAAAAAATTCAAAGAAACATTAAACATTTGACTCACGTACTGAACTTGACTTTGTGTGTCTTTCCGCCCCCCTTTTTCACTGCTGTGGTTCCCACTGCTGCAAATAGAGAAAGAAACAAATCATTAACCAGCTTTGCTCCAAGCCAGGTGGGTTCAGGCTCTGATCAAAGTCACAGGAGGGGCTGATTGGAGGCCAGCAGTGTGTTGGTGATGGGGTGGGGGGTCCTCATTTAGCATTCAGAATTGCTGCCATGCATATATAAGCCTTTGATTAACAGCTGGGGTACCTTGGCACCATCGTTAGCCCCTCAAGGTGTGGAAAGGTTTCCTAGTCCCTCTTGCCAAATGCAGCGAGGTGCCCGCTTTTGAAGTTTGAATCATACAAGCATCTGTTTGGAGACGCTGAGCCTGTCAGAATAAGGACTCACATTTTCATCATTGGACTGAAGCTTTTATTTATATGGTTTATTTATATCAGCGGTTCGTCGGTGGGTTGGAAAATGACAGGGGTATGGTGCATATGGCATATCTGATTTCAAGCTGTGATAAATTTCTTATTGAATTCTTCAGCACTTCTCCCATTTATTATTCCTAAAAATAAAAAATAAAAAACTTCAAGTAGTTATTTATCAGAACTTTGAATGGCAGTCTGTCAAACCACAAATATTATGGCTAGTGTAATAAAAGAGCGTGTATGTACACTTGTATCTTTGTTGTTTTGCGACATCCTCCAACTGTATTTTATGCAGTAGTATTATCTCTTTGTTGTACTATGTTACTGTGTGTACAGTTTAGTGTACGTGTATACTGTAAAAACAGCCACCAGCTCCACATATGGAGCATCATCGCTCTCTCTCTCTCTCTCTCTCTCTCTCTTGCTTCTTGCCAAAGTTTGAGGCATGTTGGAGCGGGGACAGATTCACTGCTCTTACCACTAATCCCTCCGGGCCCGCTCGTCACCGTGCTATCACTGCTGCTTTGACAGATATCATCGGCTCCACACCAGACACACTTAAACCGTCCCGTTGCTGCTGGCTTATTATCTCCTCTTTGGACTAACGCCGGCATTGAAGGGTCTGCCAAGTGAGTAATTGAAAAAATACATGGGATGTACAACATAGAGTGGCCTTGAGCTTGACACACAGCTGTTCAAGGTGTTTGTATGCTATGAGATGGGAAACTTGACAACGTAACACTTAAATCTCTGTTCTCTGCATATGACTCCTCCTGATCTTTACATCAGATCAGTATTGAGGTCCAAGTCAATTTGAAGAAGTTGGCTTAAATAGTTTTCAGGGATAAAACAACATTTCGTTAATGAGGCTGTTGCAAATGTTTCAGACATGACACAGTTAAGACCATAAGCAAAACACTCTCAACCATTTGTTTCATGCAGCTTTTAACTTGATTTCGGAAAGATTAACTTTTTTTAGGAGTGATACGAGAGAATAAATGACTTGCAGTTGCCAGAACTTTTATAGCATGTTGGCTGACTCTCACACATGTCTGTTAACCTTTTGAGGTTTAACCTTTCTTTTATCCTTAAGTTCTTACAGAATTACTTGTTTCTTTTCTTCTCGTGCAATAATGATTAGAAGATTTTCATGAGCAAAATGTGCTGAAATTTAGATTTATTAGATTTATTCACTTGTTTTCTTCCCTGATTGTGAATCGTATGCATATTGTACCTCTATACCACCTGCTGTCACCGTTTGCAGCCTATGTGATTGATTCTGTTTGTTAGATGCTGCGGCTGCATCATTATTTGCCGCTCTCTGTATCCAATGTCTTGAATGATAAGGTGCAGGCAGAGAGTTACTGTAAAGGGCATCCCCTTCCCACACACTGGCTCCTGTGGTTGCCTTTATGTTAATACTCTGACCTAAAGTATGTGGAGACTATTCAGAAGGGTGTTATTAGTGGGTATGCATGCGTATGCTCCGTTTGGTGGCATCTCCACACTCGCTAACACCAGCCACTGACTCATGGCTAAAGCAGAAACCACTGTGACCCAGCAGCACTTTGAGCAGACGCCTAATAAAAGACCTAAAAACACCCCAAAACATTCAGCATGTACACATAAAGAGGAGACGGCCAAGCATACCAACATGTGTGCACACACAGATCCTCTCATTGTTATTGTGCTCTGGCATGAAAAGACTATAAATGTTAACACTTAGACACAAACATCACTGTGCTGACAGCTGGTGGGAGCCAAGGAGAACCAGGGAGGGTGGCAGCCTGATGGGGTGCACTGACAGCTGGGAGCGTGCGCAGCGGGCCTCCCCTGAGCTGAGAACCAGAGCTGCAGGCAGCCCGAAGCTTTGAGGATCAGAGAAAACCAGGCTCTCCCTCTCCTCTATTCTCTCTCCATCTTCCTTTTCCTCCTTCACTCCCTCGCTTCACGGGCTCTGTAATTACGTCGCTCCTGCCAGAGCCGCTTGAAGTTTAGCCAATTAGACAATAAAGACCAGAGCTTTCTCTCCTGCTCTGTTTCCCTCCCTCGGTGGTCACACCCTTGCATGTCTCCTCTCTCCTCGCCTCCTGTATTTTACATTCTGTCATGTGTAGCTATTACGTCCTGTTTGGACTAACACACATCCTTTGTTTCCCTCCAGTCTTAAATTCTTTACAGTATACCCACGACCTTTCTGGGTTTCAGTAAGTAAGTAAGTGGATATCTGTCCTACTGACTTCATCTTGGCTCATTTTCTCTCCACCTTATGCTCCAACTTCTTTTTCTTTTCATCCATTGTTCACTGGTTTTTATCCACATACCCTCTTAACCTCATTTAAAGCACGCTTACAACAAACCCAGACACTTTCAGCTTGGCCTCCTCAGCGAAGCTCAGCAGATGGTCCTGTTATTTTTTTTTTTCTTTACTCCAGAGAAAATAAAGATATGTTTCTCTGACTTTAATGTCCTGTCTAATTGTATGTGGTGGATTGTAAACGGTGGCTAAAGTTAGTTTGGGAACTATAGCCGGTGTCTGGGGCGGACGCAGCAGCCTGGCCTGCGTTGCCCAGTGTTCTCTCGTGGTTTTAGACCACTGGCAAGCAGTCTGTAGTCTGTAAGAGAAATAACTACAATTGTAGAGCTTTCTCCTTTTTTTTTTCTGCCCCTCCTCCGCGTCCTGCCCTCTCTGCCTCTCTTGCTGATGTAGGGTTTTGAGGAACCCTAGAATTGAGGGCTGTTTTTAGTGGTTGTGTGTGACGTTGTTCGTTATTCAATTTAGTCATGTCACTAAAGCTGGAGCTATGTTGGTAGCACGCTGGCAGGCAGAGCAATGTGTGGGATGTGTGTATTTGAATGGATGACCTTTATAATAAATACAGGAACAGCACATCTACATTATCAAAGGCACAATTTTGACTCGCTTGTCAGCTTCATCTTCATGGTGTTTTGGAAGTGCAATGTCTATTATGAGTCCACTCTTTTTTTTTTGATTTAAACTTTATTTCTGAATTTAAAGGAATAGTTCAACATTTTGGGAATATAAGCTTATCTGGCTTCTCGCCTTCATATCTGCCCATTCAAAATGAAGCTGCAGCCAATGGTTAGCTTAGCTTAGCATAAAGACTGGAAACAGGGATAAACGGCTAGCCTAGCTTTGTCATGACATAACAAAATTCACCTACATATCATGTTATGGTTGTTTAATCTAAACAGAAACCGAGATGTAAAAATTAGAGTTTGTGTTTCTATGGGAGATCATCACAGTGATGACAAGACTCCAGGAAGTCACTGTTTCTGGCCAAGAAATAGTCCAATACGTAATTCCCTGTAAAACCACAAATTGTCGCTTTTATACTTTGGTTTTTTGGGTTTCATGATGCAACTAAATTGAAAGTTCCTCTCGGAGTTTAACCAACCAAGTGGTACAAAGATTTGATTCATTTTTCTTCTCCACTTAATGAGTTTATATTTTCCCCTCTCACAGCAAATCCTGCGTCACTCTCGTGCTAACGCCACCAAGGTTATTTTCCTGATCACTGATGGCTACTCTAACGGAGGAGACCCTCGACCAGTGGCGGCGGCTCTGAGGGAACGCGGCGTTGAGATCTTCACTCTGGGCATCTGGCAGGGTAACATCAGGGAGCTCCACGACATGGCCTCGCAACCCAAAGATCAGCACTGCTACCTGGTGCACAACTTCGCAGAGTTTGAGGCCCTGGCTCGTCGTGCACTTCATGAAGGTAAGAAAAACAGGCAGGGATTACTTAAATTGATTGGTTGTTATTATACATCTTGTAAAGACAGAATCACAGCCCTCCAGAGGTCATGTAACTATGTTCAAAGAAACATCTGTAATGTCACTTCACAGCTGCACCGACAGATCAGATATCCCATTTTCCACTTGCACAATTTAGCTGCAAGGTAGTTACATCGAGCCTTATGTTTTGGGAAATTAAAATTTAATCTACCATGATTACTCTTTTTTCTCTTTGAAGCCTCATTGCTCCATTTGACCTGTAGCAATAATTCTTAGATGAAGTTTTTGACCCTGTTAAAATTCAGTGTTTACTTAAAAGGAAGCAGATAATATTTTAAAAAGAATCTGACAATGTACATTTCACATGGTCTTTTTTGCTGTGTACTGCCAACAGCCATCAGGCCTCACTTGTGTACAGATTGGACAGAGCAAAGCACTTTTCCCACACTTCAGGGGGACTTCCCACAATTTGGTGAAAAGAGGGATTCAGTCGTATCTTTAAAACTTAAAATACAGCCATAAAATATCACAGTTAAGTGTAGCACTGAGCGTGTAGAAAACTGTAAATCATGCACATGCACTTGCGGACTGTTCACACACAGTTTCTGAAATCCCAGTCAGGAGGTGCAGCAGTAGAGATCAGTGAGACGGCGCAAGGATAAGTCTGAAAAAGCCAACACAGACCGTACTATCAGCTCAGTGTCCGCCGTCTGTCACGCTCTTTCCTGAAGTGTGCACCGGCGACTCTGCCAACACAAGTACAACATGTTTTCAACATGGAGCCACAATTTGAGCCACTCTTGCTGCCCATGGATCACATCACATAAATTACACCAGAACTGTCTCTTCTTCTTTTTCTTCCTCATCTTCTTCATCTTCTTCATCTTCTTCTACTTTCTTCCTCTTCGTCTTGTTTTTCTTCATCTTTTTCATCTTCTTTGTCCTTGTCTTCTTTCCCTCTATATCATTTTCTTCTTCTTCTTCTTCTTCTTCTTCTTCTTCTTCTTCTTCTTCTTCTTCTTCTTCTTCTTCTTCTTCTTCTTCTTTTTCTTCATCTTCTTCCTTTTTGGCCCTGGAAAGACCATCAAAGGAAAACGTCTCAGCTCAGATTTATGGGCTTTTATTACTGATTACTGTCTTTTGGAGCAATTCTTAATAAAGGGAAAAGAGGATGTGGCCGTTTGCTTTTAGTCAGTTGTACATGTGTGGCTTGTAGCTGCTGCAGATTTTTATTTATACACTTCTGCGGTTAAGGTGTTTTGTTCACTTTGCTCTCTGATTTCATGAGACATCAGAGGCTGAATTTAAAACCAACTTCAGCCTGTAGTCTGCCTCAATTACACACTGTACAGAACCAGAAACAGACATTTTAGACTGTCCCTTTGCAATTTAGTTTTTTTTATTACAACATCACGATATGAAGAAAATAAACTCCAGCCACACTAGTATTAAGAACAACCTTACGGTCAGACAGATGTGTTTTGGCTTACTGTGGAGAAAACTGTTGCTGGATCTTTAACTCAGTTTCCTCTTCTGCACCGTCGGCCCTGTCTGGCTTCTAAAATGCAGCTATAACAGTCTCCAATTAACTGAACACTCAAAGTACATTTTCTGATTGCAAGGTGGTGTAATTTGAACCTGCTGCAACCTGCAACTTTCCTGTGTTTGTTTCCCACCCACAGACCTCCCCACAGGCAGCTACATCCAGGAGGATCTGTCACGCTGCTCCTCTCTGTGTGAAGCAGGCAGGGATTGCTGCGACCTGATGGCGAGCTGTAAGTGCGGCACACACACCGGACAGTACGACTGCATCTGCGAGAAGGGATACTACGGGAAGGGTCTGCAACACGAGTGCACAGGTAGGACAGAGGGATGTATACTTGTATATTTCACCAGCCTTTCCTCCATTTCATTCCATTCTCAAAAGTCCTCTTCCTTTCCTTGTCAACTTGTCTGAGTTGAAGGTGCTTTCAGAAAGCAGTGACATAATAGTCTAGCAGGTTGGAAACGATCTGTTTGCCTGAATTTGAGGAGAGTTGAGTTTTTAACTATAAATCACTCATATTACCATTTATTCTGTGCCAAACGCTGATGCTGATTGATTCCTCTTACAGCTGTCACATGTGGCAAGTGAAAGATAAATCAACCCAAAATACTCGTAACATGAGCAGCTACGTTTCTGTGTCTGTGTGTATTTTTCTTTGTAAACGACTCATAAGATCTAAGCACAACAGTGTGCCGCTCGTCCTCTCCTCATTACCAACTGCAAACGTCACTTGTCTTGACAAACTGTCGATTTGAAACAGCTCCTAGCTCGAGCAGTGGCAGCCAGCATCGGAAAAACAGCACCACTTGAATAAGCAGACAACAAACCCAGTAAAAGCTGTGTCTGTGGCATGTTTAGCGTTGCTGTGTTGTTTTTGTTTCTTACCACTTTCCACAAACTGACCAACATTGTTTTTGCCCAGATTTTGTTGCACTAAAACATGCTCGTGCCTTAGAGATTGACCTTTTTGGAATTCCTTTTAGTTTCTCTTGTTCTTGTCTTCTTAACCTGCCGGTGTCTCCTCCAAATCACATCCACTTGGCCTCAGGTTGCTGTCGAGCTCACTACGGGTGAAAGTTAAATAAGCAGCCTTTCCACCACTCGGTGTAAGCTGTCAACAGGGCAGATCACTATCAACAAACCCAATAATGTGGAGGGGGTGGAGGACTGAGACAGACTCCCAGCTG
Organism: Seriola aureovittata; assembly: GCF_021018895.1. Taxonomy (NCBI): domain Eukaryota; kingdom Metazoa; phylum Chordata; class Actinopteri; order Carangiformes; family Carangidae; genus Seriola; species Seriola aureovittata. Next base: position 13,056,391 of record NC_079386.1, read on the forward strand.
GACACGCCACATCCTGCTCTCCACCTTCAGTTTCCTCCTTTAAATCACATCTCATGCATCCATTTCTTTCTACTCTACATTCAACGAAAGAACGCTGCTGTCATTTTAAAACTAACTGACTTTTTTTTTTGTGGCTGTTATTGCTTTGCCTCCCACTTCTGTTTCATGCATATCCATCTGAGGAACCAAAACATCTGTTTCATCTGTTGCCAGAGTGCTTTGCCTTTTACCCTTCTGTTCCTTACTACTGGTTATTTATGATGTTGGGGCTCTAGGAGTTATTATTCTATTATTGTACACAAATTTTATTTTAGAGCAAAAGTTGCACTCGGCTATTTGTGTGTGCGTAGATGCAAACGCAGGCGTGTCCATGTATAAATGAATGTGGCGTACATACATATATGGAAATATTTCTGGGGTTTGGAAAATTATACAGATCCATGAGCTGTAAATTCAAGTTGAAATGGTAATAATATAATTTCAAATATACAGGCTAAAGTGCAGGAATAAATAATGAAGAGTGAAAATATGGGATGTAGAGAACTTTGTCTCTATGTCTTTTCTCCTTCATAAAAACAAACATTTACCTTTCTTTTCATCTGTCTTGTAGTCTCCTCACAGTTTCCTCCAAATCTCCTTAAAGTCTGAAAATATGTTTTAGCTAATATCATTTAAACATCAATATTTTAAATGATGGGAAGACGATGGAGCCTTTTGGTTTCAATTTAAATTCAGGGACATGCCAAACAGTTCTATTACTTCCACACCATCATTTGGTGGAGATCAGAAATAATAGAAACACTCTCTGTGAATGAAATATATATATATATATAAATTCATCTTTATTCCTCCCCAGACAGAAATGTTGGATATGTCTTTGCTGAGTGGAAGTGGTGAGGCAGTGGCTCCTCTTTCTGTCAGGAAACCCTCATATTGAGCCTTTAATTCTTCTGAAAGGTCCCACCGCAGAATTGATAGATGATCTTTGTGGCAATGCTTTAATTATGTGTTGCTTGAGTGTGTTGCTCAAAATCAAGCCAACACTGGAGACAATCAAACTTTAACACTTGCCAGCAGCCTGTGCAATGACAAATTAATTTGCCTTCAAAATGTCCATTCTTCGGTCTGTTAAATCTCCATGTTGCACAGCGTAATGCTGCAATTTGATGCAGGTGGTCTCCATCATTTAAGAGTAAAGTTAAAGGCTTTTTTTTTTTTTTTTTTTTAACTGAAAATGCAAAGTAACAGGAATGTAGCAGACTGTGTGATTGTTGGAGAGCAGAAACAGATGCACTGGCTGGTGTGTGTGTCTGTGTTAATGTAACTGCTGTGTTTGTCCTCGGTCATTTAGACACTCAGGTGAGACAGGTGGGGAGGAATGGGGAACTAAGAAGAAAATCAGTGCCGAGTGCACAGACATTTGCGTAACGCTCAACACTCAACTCTAAGAGGACAGACACAACCAGGACATAATCTTAGTTGTGTTTTCCCTCTGTGTACCTGTGCGCATGTTTGAGAGACGTTTGAGTGACAGATAGGTTTAAACGATTCTGATAAGTGTTTAAAATTCAGAGGGAGAAAAAGGGAGCGACAGGGGGAAAGCCAAAGTAAAGGGCATCGGGGTCATCGTGCCAGAAAGCACGCCTCCTTAATTCTCATCAGATGTTGTCGAGACTGGAGCCCCACTCCGCTTATTAATCTGTTTTAATGGTTTAATTAATAGCAGAGAGCAGACTGCAGAGTTGGCTCAGTCAGCGAAAGGAAGGAAGGACACAGTGAGGCGCTGCAACCGCAACTGAGGATTGCTTCCTCTGACTGTCTGTCTGTCTGTCTCTGACTACCTCATATAACAAGGTCTCATGGGAGAGCAGTGGGCTATTTTGTTGTGGACAAGTCGTCACCCTCGTGGTATAGATCTGACATGTACCCACAGTGCACCGACCCATGCTAGAATATGTGCCACTGCAGTTGCTGTTGTGGATATGTTGGCAAGCTAAGGCTCTATTAGCTCTGTTCAGCTTAGTTTTGGTTTTGTTAAATGGTGCGAAATACCCTTGTATATGTTTCTGAGCACTACATTTATGGAGGGTTTTATCCTCTAATAACTTGCGAGGCTCTTTTGAAGTAGTGGTGGCTCCAAAACCAATTAGGTTTGCAGTGAGAAGAGTACGTAACCAAGGAACATACAAGTAAACTCGACAAGCCCCCGCTGTTTTCAGAAAAACCAAGCATTTTGCTGTAATATTCTGTTGCTTTAACCTCAATGAGCTTGGCTGAGCCGTAGGTGTTGTGCGAATTATGGGTACGCCGTGTGCTTCGGTGATGCCAGGGCTCTTGAGTGGCAGACAGACGCAGCCATACACTGCCAGAGTTATATGGTCGCTCTTGTTTGCATGAGCTCGATGGTGGGCGTGTGGCTTCAGGTGAGTTTGTTGTCTGGACTGAAAGTTTGGAGAGTTTTCTGTTTTTCTGACTCTGTTTTCTCACATCTAATAGTCTTTGACACATCTGAAAATAATATGAGCAAACCGTAGGCCTGTCAGTGAATTATTGTTATCATTGGCTGAAAGGCTCTGTTGGAAACACTATCCAAATCCCCACAGTGCACAGCAGTGTTGTTTATGAATCTGTCGACAGCCAAGTGAAACAGCCTCTTCCACAAAACACAACTGGAATCCCAGCAGATAGAAAACGAACGATGAACCCAGATCCTGCGCATTTTGGTTTACTCCGACATGTGAAGCAGGACAGTGTCGTCAACCTGAAGCTCTCAACATCTGTATCACGGAGGATCACCAGAGGAATGGGGAAGTGGATAAATGGAGTGAGAGGTTGAGAGTGTGTGTGTGGAGGGGGTGCATGTTTTCCTCCTGTCACACATTCGGGCTTATCAGCCTCTTCTGTAGCCCGAGAGAATGACAGGAACTCTGGACTGTGTTAATGTGGTGTCAGCACAGGCTTTGTTCTGCTCAGAGCGGCTTTGCTCGGGGTGAATGGGGGAGTGAGAGAGAGAGAGTTAGAGAGGTAACGAGCAACAAACAGCTTGAAAGCATGAAGGAAAAAACGAAATGGAAAGAAAGAAATAGATAGAAGAGATGGAAGGTGTGTGGAAGGTGCGGATTATTGCATCTTAAATAAGCAAGAATCACTTCAGACTGGCATACATCTGATAGGAGCTTTGTGGTAGGTAGGTATATTGAATAGTTTAATATACTATATGTTGTTATTATTCAGGGCACTCAAGTATTCATTTGAGTTCTTTGTTACCACAAAATAAAGTGAAAACTAACGAGCCCTGTTGAATGAATAGTCGTGACAGCAAACCGTTTGAGAGATGGTTTATGGAAGGATTTTGGATTCACCACCACATTAGCTTGTCACTCAAGAGAGGCAGTGAATTCATGGAACTACGTCACTTCTAGGCTTTAGGCTTTGTGGGTTGCATTTGGAATTAATTGCTTCTCATTTGTTTGAATTCTGTGCATCTCCACTTAGTGCACATGATAACTGTAATAATACAAACATGTGGGATGTGCAAAAAAGTCAAAGAATTACAGATAAAGTTGAGATAAAATTCTTTAAATTCAATGTTATTTATTAGGCAACTGTCCCCTTACCAGCTAATTCTAGAGCAGCAGATGGATGTTTGCTTAGTTGACATGGCTCAGACGGCTCAGTTGTAGTATAATAGTAGTATAGTCGTATCTGAACCATCTCTGTGACAACTGACTAAACAAACTGAAAACTCGAAGGAAGAGTGAGAGGAGCACCAGAAAAAGCTTATGTGCTTTTCTTGTCAAACTGTAATTCTCAGATTTACTATTACATATACATCGCTGTTCCTTTGTTCTTTAAACATCCATTAATTTTCTTTATTGATGGATGTTTGTGATCGGAGTATGAGGAAATATATTGAGATGGCCTACCCTTTTTCTCTTATCAGGATATGAACTGCTGACTGGAATGCTTTGCGTGTAGAAAAACATTTCCTCAGAATTGACACTGGTAGAATTGCACAATGTTTACAATATTAATTTCATAAAAGCCTCTTGATCCCTGGAGGAGACGCGTGGCTGCGATGAGCTTCGACTCGACCCCGAACATAACGCATCTATCTCTCGGCGGATGGACTAGACTTCATCGCATCTGCATTGTAAATATTTACGGTCTCGATGTGAACGACCGAGAGATTTCGGGAGGGGAAGCCTCGAGGTGGACATAAATTGAACAGAGGAATTAAAATGACAAGGGGAGAGGTGGAATTTGTTCAGTGCTAAGGAGTACAATGAAAAGTGTTGAAATGGGAGGAATGTTGCAATCATTATTTCTTTTCCTCTCTCCTTTCACTTTTTTTTGGCTTCACCGCCTTGCAGATGTCGCCAGTGTAAATGAAACACAGTCAAAATAAAAATAAAAAAGCTACAAAGGGATAAATGTTTTTTGTGAACTCTCAGGAATGCAGCTGAACTTGACGCCGCACTGGTTATCGCCGTCTCAGTCCTCGACGCTCTGCAGCTCATCCCGCTCTACACAGTCACGCTAACACTTGCTTACACACAGTCATCAACACACACGCACAGCCATGTGTTATTGGCGTGCTTTGCGTGCCCACACCTCTGACCCATTTAAATATACCACAGTCAAGCATCTGACACATACCAGATGCCTGTCTGAGGAGGCAATAGTGCACAGTCTGTTTATACCGCACACACTACATTGACATAATACATAACACAAGTGAGCTTCTAAATCTTAAATGTTTAAATACACCGTTAATAGGCTTTTTGCAGCTCACTCAAAATATAACTCTTAGATCTGTATTAAAAGGTAAACAAACAATTCTGAAAGGATGTAAACACAGCAGCGGTTAGACAAATTTTTGTCTAAATAAACAGTATAGCTGATGCCTACACTAGGCCTTACTGGAAGAATCATTTTTTAATATGTGCTGTCACACTAAATATGGAATAAAACATAAACAGCTTCACTGAACATTTCAAATTTCATGGCAATCTGCCAATTATATTTTGTGGGAAGAAAAATTGTGGCCTGTGATGATACTAGAGGAAAGTCAGGGGGACAAAAACATTAATATTCAAGCCCCCAGGGATCATGAAAACATGAACTAACTGCCCCGCCGGTAGAATGGCTGAAAAATGACGAGAGTCAGAGATGAAAAATATTGAGATTCATCTCTTTAAGGATGACCATTAATATTTAACAATGACCAGAAGGTTGTTTCTCAGTGGTAAATGTCAACCCCCCCAGGATTACTAACATCTTAGATCGTTCTGGACCAATGGGTTGGATAGACAGCCAACTGACATCCATTACTGCCACTGCCTAACCTTGCAAGGCAGGTGGATTTCTCGCAAGAATCCATCTCGTCAGATTGCAATTTATTCGCCTAACTCCGGACCTCAGTGTTTTGGTCCAATCAGCGTCCTGTGAGGGAGGAACTGCTGGCAGCTACGGAGTCGCAAAAGTGTCTTTTAAGCACAAATTGTCCTTACAAAGACGACAAGAATCGTGCTAACTAGCTTTCAAAGCTCCTCAGACCGTCTGTTGTTGTGTTGTGTTTCCTCTTCGGTGCTCTCCCACTACGTCATATGATGGACAGATGGTTCATCCAATCACCTGCCAAGTATTTTTTTTTTTAAAGCACTTGCCCTTTCCAAAGAGTTTCCAGTGAAGCCTTCCCAGATGGTTCTGTGTAACAAACCATCTGGTGCGTCTGGTCAGCCACTGCCAGCAGATGGATGAAAGTGGCCTAATATGTGACACTGGACTTCTGTTTGCTCAATCTTCGTAATTTGCACTTAAATGTTTTCAAAAGTAAATATGTTTCTACCAGAGGAGTGTACTTAGTCAGCTCATCCAACATGTTACATAAACTCTCTCATAAAGACTCTCTATTTCCTCCGACTGCATAAATCCTAATCCCCACAGCATCAATAACCACAGCAGACTGTCTGCTTCTGTACAGTATGTCTGCATCTGTCCAAGTCCTTGTTTCTCAATGTTTTTGTGGTGAAAGTAAAAGCTTCAGTTGCTCAACACCAATTCTGGCTCAGTCTTGGTTTAGTTGTGAGCAGGAGGCAAATGCCTTGGATCTCCTGAGGACAAGTGGAGGAGGGTTTTTTGGGGGGTCAAGTACCACCACTCCCCCCTACTCCCCAAACCCCCATTAATTGCTTAAACTGATTGGATGGAACTTTAAGTTTGTGTTTTTCTTTGGTGAGCAGAGAGTGGAAAGAGAAAGAGGGGGGGGGGGGGGGGGGGGCGATTCCTTCCCCCGGAGCCATGCGTCTTTTGTGGTGGATGGATGGAGAGCTTTCAGTGACTGGGCAAAGATCAGACTGGCTCTGAGCCAGACGGACAGAGAGAGGGAAATACTACCACTAATAAGCTCAGTAATAAAGATTATTTATATGGAACATAATTGCAAAGTGATTTACAACCAGTAACATATTATGTGATGTTATGTTAATAAAACCCAGACAAATAAAACATCAAAATGTGATTATGGAGGAATGAAATGCTCATATAAGTTGGGTTCAAACTATTTATAAAGTATGCTGTATAACATGTGTAAACCTGCCGTACCTGCTTGTATTTATGAGTGAGTAAACAGATAACCTTAACACCTTAGTAGGACCAGCTGCGGCTCCCCAGCTTTTTGGCGCTTTAATGCAAAGAAACAAACTTAATCCCAGATTTATTGCCAATAAATGCGTTATTGAATAATAGGCGTTTTTTTAACAGTTTTGGTTTTTTGTATCTTTTACTAACCAGAGGGGGAAAATGCCCAGAAAGGTGTTTTTACTGCTGGTTTTAATAGGTCCCAGTGTTAAACTGCCCTCAGGTGCTTTCAGACAGTCTTTAATGTAATTTGGTGTTTGAAGTTTTTTCTTTAAAGCACATTGTATACATCAGGCTTACTGTACAGTGCAGTGTTAAAATCCATATTAGTCCACCACATGTTCGAGCCCCATTCCACCCTCTCTTCCCTCATTAAATGACACATACAGGTCTGTAAAAGGCCTTAATTGATGACTACTGCTGCCGTGTTTTTAGGTCAGGGATGCTGTGAAGCAGAAATGACTTGTGTTATAAGCTGAGGCCACTATGTGGGTGAGTGTGTGTGTGTGTGTGTGTAAAAAAAGAGACAGAGATGAAGGAGCGAGGAGGCAGCAAGGCTATAAACTGGCCCTAATAGGACCCTCCTCTGCAGGAGAGCATGAAGAACAAGGAGCCGTGAAACAGCCAGCGGTGCGAAGCAGAACCTCACTGTGTCATTAACACTCCACCTCTGTCCATCCATCCCTCCACCTTCCTTTCCACCGTCCGCCAATTTCTATTTTATTTTCCTCCCTACTGCCTTCTACTGCTTAGGTCTCCTCCCTGCTCCCCGCCCTCACAGCTTCCCCTCTGTCAGCCACTGTACCGTGTCACCAGGTGCGCCAGACACAAATTAGCCATTTACAGAGGGATATTTTAAACACACCAGAAACACCTCTTTTTACGTCTGCTCTGATCTGATTCCAGCTCTCAGGAGCGACCAGGGGCAGACGCACAAAGTTCGGATATGCTGACAGTCATGAATTCATAACTTATGATTACTTTTACTGTCAGTTTGTGCTGATTGATTTATAATTTACAGAAAATGTCAATCACAGTTTCTTAAAGCTGAAGGTAATTTCTTGTTTAGTCTGAACAACAGTGTCACAACTGAGAAACTGAAACCAAGGGAATCTTTGGTTTTATATTTAGAAATTCTATATTTTATACAACCCAAATCATAAATTTCTTAATGGACTTTTACAGTCTGTACAGCACACACCACCCTCTGTCCTTAATCGGATAATGAAAAACTCTCAGGAAACCTCAGGAAGAGCAACACCACAGTTAGGCAACCGTTCATATCATTACTCTGTGTTGACTGACAAACTTAATTTCATAGGTCTTCCTTGTAAAATTAATTACCGTGAGCAATTTTCATTTATAGTTTTGGAATTAAGATATGGTTTGTCTGAATTATCATTTGTTTCTTTGAAAATCCTTTTTACATTTTATAGAAAACTTATTTGTTACTTGTTATTTCAGTAGTTCTGCTCAACTAATTAACAGTGACTTCTGCTACTACTGACAAAACAAAAACTATTCATAAACAACACGATCAATAATGATTCCCCCACTGTGGCCAGGAGTGATAACACTGTTTCTTGTTTGAGCTTTTTCAAAGGCACACACTGTTTGGAAGCACACATTCAATCATCGATCAATATCTTCTCCACCTTGACTTTTTGCTCTTCAAATATTTGAACTTTTTCCGGCCTCCATTTCACTCTCACACATAGTTTAGATTGACAAATGTACCCATGAGAATTTAAGGTGGGATGAATCTGCTTTAGCATCTTAAGTGCTTTTCTCCAGTATGTTTTTCAAGGCCTTTGCCCTCCTTCAAATCCAACATGTTTGTCCCTTTCTGTGACCCTCGTCTGCCTCTGGATTCTTTCACCGACCCTCCCACTTCCTTTCACTTTCTGATCTCCTCACTGTGTGGAGTGTGTGAGCTGACTGACTGAAACCTCTCTGGTTGGAGGGAGGCGATGAAGAGGGACTCACGCTACGTCAGAGGTCAAAGGCTAAAGATGGAGGAAATCAGCAGCTGCCAGCTTTCAGGAAAAGCAGCATTTTTCTCTCTTTGTTTTTGTTTCTGCTCTGACACAACAGCCTCTTCGACTCCAGAAAATGAGTTCAGTTTAACCAAAACAACAAGCAAAATGAATGCAAATGTTTCTTTGTGTGATAGTGTGAAAGAAAGATACATAAACACACTAGCACCCAAAAGTGGGTGGATCTGTGTCCTGTTAGTGAATCTGTTTAGCAGGATCCCTCCCTGAACTCCCACTGGGAAACACCAACTCTGAGGCTACTGTGGGAATGAATAAATGTGTGTGGTGGTTTAGTGTGTATGTGTGTGTGTGAGCGTGCACATGCTTCTGGTGGGATGTTTCATGCTACGTTTGTGTATGTGTGCATGCACAATCTGATGACACATCAGCCTTCAAATCACATCAGGAAATGTGAAAAACATTCAGGAATCTGGTGAAATGGTGACGCAACAACTGAAAAGGATATGAAGACAGGCCTTTTTTTTGTAGACGTGTTAGTGTTAACATGCTTAGTGTTATACTATGTTGTCCCGAGTGAACTGAGATCATGCCGCGGCCTTCTATCGCAACGTTTCTCGGCACACATACATCTGTAATCAGGCACACCAGACTGGAGACCAACCTGTGTTTGTACAGTTGTTTAGCGGTTTGCCTCGCTCTCCCGATCATTCCCGATGTTCCTGGAGTCTGTAATAAGCAAGCAGGACAAGTCTCCCTGTCCTTGGGAATCCGTAAAATGTGTCCAGTAATTGCGGTGAAATCATTCTCCTTTGGGAAAAGGATTGAATAATAAGCAGGAAAACAGTGTTGGAACAGGCACTAAACAACTAAACTTCCTTAGTTTCCTCTCCAAAGACCACCTTGCATCACATTGCAGAAGTTTCACATTCCTTGGATGAGGGGGTCCGTGGAGGTCCCCCCCCCCCCCCCCGATGGAGGTTGTGTAGGTGGACAGCTGTGCAGCAGCCACATCTCGCCCACACCCCCCACCCACCCCCCCTTTTTTTTACTCTGCAATCCAGCTGGAGAGCAGACCAGACTTCAATGAGACTCTGGCGATGTGATTTAGAGCCTCCTGACATTCCATGAAGATAGGATTCCCAAACTTTTTCAGCTTCAGGTGACCCACGTATCGAGGTTGGAAAATTCCTGTGACCCTTATTGTTGCAAACACGGTCTAATTGCACATCTTGGTTTCAGTCTTTGACTTGATGAGGGCACAAAGTGTCTCCCCAAGTGGAACCATAACTAAACCAGGTGACAGCTGTCTGTAGGATGGCTGCATGATTTTTCTCAGTCTTATTCTGAAACCAGCTGCTGGATGCTTCCTGGTTCATGATAATTACCTGAAAATGGAAGTTTTATTACAGCTGGAGGGGTTCCAGTGTCTTGCTGAGGGACACTTCAACAGGGAGGGATTTTCCTAGTGACCTTATATTTGCCACTCATTTTCTCTTGTTCATATTGTCACTTTAAGAACACATAAGAACACATATGGCAGCTTCTCGGTTCAACGGGGCCTCACAGATTCATTCACTCTTCATATTCCTGAAGCTAGGGAAACTCAAGTCAAACCCTGCCTTATATAGCAATTGGTGCTAGTGCTCTCTCTTGTCATGGCGGCTTGTCACTGAGGAAACCATAAGTGACATAGTGATAGTGTGGTCTTTAGCTGAATCTGGAGGTGTGGTATTTAATCAGTGCCATTAGGGATGAATGTGTTTTACTTTCTGACATTTAAAGGATTAAAATATCCATCATGACCGGACATATGTATCATTTACATTCTTCACATCCCGCCATTTTAAGCTCCCCTGGTGGTCCAGATGAATTCAATGTGAGATGCATATAGTGTGCTGGCTCTGAGTAAATGTATATACAGACTGTGTTTACCTGAAATGAATCATTCAAACTGAGCAACAGTTTCTTCATGCCTCTGTCAGCCTGCTGCGTGAATACATGTCTGTTTTTGTAGCATAGACTATACATTTTAATTGTCCATTTCCATTGTCTATTTAGGAACCTCAAGTGTGCATGAGAAGTCTCAGTTAAGAGCGGAAAAGTTCCTTGCATGTGAACATTGTTTTCTCAGTGAAAAACCCTGGAATTTAAGGTCCAACCTAACAACATTTCTCGTGTGAGAGAGCCTTCGACCACAGGACTCCGTCCAAATTTAGAGCCTATTTGCAATATTGCTGGACTTCCTCTGTCTCCATTGTTTGGCTTTGAAGGCGACAGACAGACAGATCTGGGTCACTGAATCATGACTATTATAGGGTCACAAAAATATCCGTTACTTTTATTGTCTGTTTTGCACATCCTGACCAAAATGTTACCTATTCATTGTGACAGCGCCTGCTCGTGTTATCTTAGGCTTGTTAAGTTATTCTTTGATCAGATATTTTCTGATCTAATACAGGACACTTGTAGAACTTTTGACCATATTTTAAGCAGTTTGGCATGTTTTATAAAATGTTTAGATTTTGAAAAAGGTATTTTACCTCCATCAAGGTGGTTTTAACATGTGTCTCTTTATTTATTAGCAGGATCACACAAAAAGTACTTAACTGATTTGTACCAAACTTTGTGGAGGGATGGGTCATGGGCCAGGGAAGAGACCTTTAAAGTTTGGGGCAGATCCAAATCATTTACTGAGAATTTGAAGTTTATCTCTGAAGTCTGGTGTATGTTGTTTGACATTGGTCTTGGCAAAGGTCTGCGGTCTCTGGGTGGCCTTCTAGTTTTGGAGATGAACTAGAAACAATATTGGCACAGATATCGAACACTTTCAAGTGATACCCAGTCATAAGTGTTTTTTTCCCTAGTTTTCACAAGTGAAAAGCTCAAACAAAAAACAAAAAAATCACAGGGGGAAACTGTTTCGTTGGCATTTTTAGCCGGATAGCATTTCAGTGGTTTTAGATGTTGATATCAACAGTTCATAACAATGTTCAGTATGTGGAAAATGACCATACAGAGATTCTATGTGTCAAAATAAAAGAATATTGAATCAATTCAAAGTAAAACAGGCATTTCTCTGTTCACTTAACTGGCTGACTACCTTTTTGGTCATTGCCTTTGTTCATCATTCATCGTGATTCATCGTGCTGGAAAGTACGTCTCCCGTTGTAGTTCTGTATAAATCTGCCTGATTCACTTGGTGGAAACTGATTATCACTCCAAGCTTGCCAAGCTTGTGAATAGGTCTGGGTATTGTTTAAAGACTTTTCGAATGGTGATGTAATACCTTAATACCAATACCAATAATATATATTTTTGAAAACCCTTTTGATTCATCTCTGTAGTTACCTATTTTCAGTTTGTTTGCGAAATGTTCTCTAATCACAAGCAGCTGTGCAAAAACTTTGCCCAAATAAAATTGGCCAAATTTCTATTGAAATCAGGCACAAGGAGAATAAGTAAACAAGACGACAGACCTGACCAAATGTTTGATGCATCCTAGATAGTTTTTAATACTCTGTGCTACAGATACATTTAAGTTGGTACCAAACATGTTTTGATTTGATGCCCAGCTCTACTACACACTGACCTACAGTTTAAAATAGTTTCTAGCTGGATTGGAGTTGAGATGTCAGTTTTTTTAGTTCATTCTCCCTTAAAAAAAAATAACATAAAGGGTTTATGTTCAAAATAACATTTGGGAAGCAGTGTGTGTATGAGTACTATATGGACTGGCGTGTGTGTTTGCAAGCGTGTGATTGTGGATTTTGTTGGACGCAGCAGAATATGTCCCTCTAAGATGAAAACCACTCTTTCACTAACTCTCGCTCTCTCTGTTTGTCATTGTGGCTGAGGAGGCAGATGTTCTTGCTCTCCCTCTGGATCTCCTTTCATCGTTTCAAAAACCAGTCTGTTTTTAGGCCTGGCTAATCGAACACAGCGTCCCCCAGAGACACGAGAGATTCTCGTGTGATAGTAACTTTGGCTCCCAGACCAGACGTTGTCTGCCAGTTTAAATGACTTGCTTCATATTAGGAGAAAGGAGTTTAACAGATGAACAAGTCTGTGCTTGGTTTTGTCCTTGCTTTTTCTTTTTGACTTCCTATTTAATCCAAAGAGAATTGATCCATATTTTTCCCCATTTTAAATGTTCACTAAGCTAAGGTATTTTATTCTCACATGAGTCTTTGATTTTAGAGGGGAGCTGTCTGAGTGAGGGTTATATCTTAAACGCCAACTCCACCAATTTTACACGACATAGTCTGTTTATTTTGGGAGGACTCCTGCATATGAGAAAAGGTTGTATCGAGCCTTTTGTGGTAATGTAGACACCAGGGTTTGACAAAGAAGAAGAGTGTGTGGAATAAAAAAGATGATGTCATTGTTTCCGCTACATTTTTTAACTGTCCATCATGAGTCTGTTAACAGTGTCATGTTAAATTGATGGAGTATTCTTTTAAAGGACAATGCTGCTGAGATTCTGTATTTTTCTTATTGTCCATGAAAACACCAAAACCAACAATGCATTAGAGTCATTCTCAATACTTTCCAACTTCCTAGCGAACCTGCTGGTTGCTACTGTAAATGTAAATCTTTAAAAACAAGTCATAAATATACAGTATGATTTCATTTGGAAAAGAGGTTAAGTAACTTCCCTAAACACCCGGGAACTCAAACGGGAGTAAATCATGAATTTGTTGGGGAATTTTAGGAATTTGGTGCGTGAGTGAGTATTTACAGTCCATGAGGAACTGACTTAAAATAAACTGTAGTTCATGATACTGAAGGAACATGTCACCCTGTACAATCGTGTGGGTCACTGATGTGTTTTTGGGCAGCAATGAAGCTCCATGGCAGAGAGAAATAAGATATATGTCAGGCTTTGGCTCCTGTACACAGGCAATAATGGTTAAAAGGATAAATTCTTTTTTTGGTTTTGGTCTTTTTATGGGGTTTGTTTACAATAAAATACAGAATGTTGCCAGACTTGTGCTTTAAAAGGAGGCAAAGCGGACCTCAGTGCAGTGGTTAAGGGAGTCAAAGCCGCTTGCCAGTTTGTAGGAGTGATGAAGGAGGCATGCCATACTGGAAAATCAGACATCCATTTCGTTATCTATATTTAATTTATCTAACCGTCTCCTCTCAAGGATAGTTTGGCCTGCTTACAACTTCCTTTATTAAAGTAATATTTCTCTCTGAGCAGATTTTTAAAGAAACCGTTTGAAAAAATAAAAAGCACATTGAGAATCAGAAAGTATTAAAGCTTGTGATGTTACGACATGTCATTTCACTTCATTATTAGTCCTCAGGATCGCTCAAATATTGTTGGAACTCTAAGTAAATAGCTCCTGATCTTTGAGGCTCATGCTTTCCTTTCCTAAGATCATTAGTGCGTACAGTAGTTTTCTTTGACCAGCTGCTGTCTCTACCTGCGGTTACAGCCAGTTCAGACACAGCAGGCTCTTTCGCTCTTTCTGTTTTATGGTCATCTGGCCGCTGTCGCTCCACTTCCTCCCTAAATGAAGGGTACAGTGCCGCAGAGTTAACGCCACAGCCATAGACAGTAAGTAGATGGACCCAAAATGAGACTATTGGCTTCTTGCGTAATTCAAACCAGCACAGGGTCCAAACACACTTAGTTCCACTATGGGGTCTGTTTTCTGGCTGAAGTCATGGATATATTTTAAAAGAAATTTACACAGTTTTCTCCATGTTCACCTTCCAGCTTTTCCGTTTAATTTTAGATTCATGGGTACTTGTTCTTTCATCATTTATCCCTTCCTGTTCATCCCTCCCTCCGTCCTTCGTCCAGGTTCCCGTAGCTAAAAGCCGGGTCTGGTCTTTCTACACTCTGTGTGGGGATGTGTGTGTGTGTGTGTGTGTGTGTGTATTTGTTTTATGTGTGTGACGATACATCTGTCTGTGTACACTCTACCTGCCAGCACATACAACATGCCAGGAATTGAAACTTTTTCTTTTTGGATACAGTATTTCCACTGTTGTGCTGCGGGTGAATTATTATTCACATTAAAAATAACTAGATTTCCTGTAAACCTTAAATGAAGCTGTAAAACAGATTCCCAAGCACTTGAACAGGGGACACTTTTAGCTGTCGTTCCTTCTTATGTAAGACGCCTCCTCTGAGTTTAAAAGACACGCGACGGAGAAGTTGCTGCTTTTCTTATCAAATGAAAACTGCAGACAGGCTGAATGACAGAAACGCACTGTCTGCACCAGAACAGGTATATTCTGTGTGTGTGTGTGTGTGTGTGTGTGTGTGTGTGTGTGTCTGTGTGTGTGTGTCTGTGTGTGTGTGTGTGTGTGTGTGTGTGTGTGTGTGTGTGTGTGTGTGTGTGTGTGTTTGATATGGGTTACTGGGTGCGTTTTAGTGCCAGTAGTCAATGCTTGCTTTACAGTCGGTTAACATCTCCTGGCTGACCTGCTGCTGGGTTTCAGCTGAGAGAGAAGGGAGGGAGAGTGAGTCTCAGGCTGGCACTGGCTCAGCAGTGGAAATTCACACCTGGCCTCTGGCTTAGCGGTGAGTAAATGAGTTGTGAAGAATATTAGGACTGTGGATTCTCTGTCGCACCTACAGTACAGCTTATAATTGAACCTGCTTGTTATATGTTGCTGTTTGACAGTTTATTAACTAGATACGTCTGAACTGCCTCCAATAAACTAAGATTGTGGCAAAAAGTCGTATTGTAATTGTTTATGTTAGATATTTGTAAAGTTTATTACTTATGTTGGTGCTAACAGTAAAGGGCTTTGAATCCATTCAGATATCCCAGTGGGATACAAGTTTATTCTTTCTTATTTATTTAAAGTGTTTAAATGATGTGTATGGGTGTGGGTCAAGGGAGTTTATGATTTTCTCATTTGAAGTGCACGGCACCAAATTAAACTGTCTAAGAAACTGTCGGAAACTCCCTTTTTCCTTGGAGCCTGTTTTGATTTGGGAACTGCCTGCACTCAATATTATATGGGTTTGTTTTTCCAATTAATGCAAACAACATTTGGATTGACTTGAATAGCCTATGACGTTAGTAACAGTGCAGCAGCGCCCAGGAAAGAAATGACACCTGTAATCTGCTGCAGCTACAGTGTCAGACTTGCAGATGGTAAACAATGGCATCCGGAGAGAGACAAGCTTGCGACAGCCGTCTGATTTAACACACACTTTAACACGCATTCATTAAACATATGTCATATGTGGATGCTGTGAATGAAAGTGGATCAGAAAACTAGGTAGATTAAAGAGAAGACTATGTTAAGATGTCACTGATTACTTCACACTTGATTGTTCTCAAATGTGTTTGAACATGCGTTCATGCTCATGAATTCTTCACACCAATTTACAAGCATTAGTTAACCAAACAATTCTGCAGTAATTCCTGAGAGGGTTGTGTCAGCTATGACTAAGAATGTGATGTTGAAAACAGTTGGTTTGAGTCGTGTATACATGAAAATAACAACGGCAGTCATCAAAGATATTGTGGCTTTTTTTTTGCTGTTTTAAAAGCTTCCTTTTAAAGTAGTTTGGATACACAGGAACAAAACCAACACAGAAGAAAATTCCTTAGAGTTCAGTTTGCAACTGATAAAGGTTTTACCCCTCTAAGTGGACCAGTAATAGCCGTGAATTACGGGAACTGTCAGCACACCAAATTGCTTGTGTGAAACTACCCATACAATGGCTGATAAGGGTTGTTGTCCCTTGTAATAACATAATTCAAATAATCATAAACTGAATTTTGGAGATAATTCAAAGTAGTTAATTTAAAAAACATCATAGACTCATTAGATCACTGGATATAATGGAATAAGATCACGTCAATGAAAATATCACAGCGAATTACATCAGTGGTCGCGCTTTTAACCAGGAATAACCCATGAATAAGCCCGTGTGAAAGCAACCTTTGAACCCTGATAAGACTCATGTGATGGATTCAGTCATTCATTTTCACTCTGTGACGCAAGCGATGCACTTGCTGGTTTTTGGAAGTTGATTGATGGCGAATGAAAGAATGCTGGAGGAACTTCATGTGACCCCTGCCTCTTCATCTTTACAGCATGTCCTCTGATCCGACTCAGGTGATGCTAATGGAAAACATACCACATTATGTCTGCGTGTATCTGTGAGCGTGTGTGCGTGTGCAGGTGATCAAAAGGGGTTTTTTTCTAATGTAGTCCATGTGTGCTTACATGCGAACCATAACTGGTTTTAGATGCTCATAAACCTTTCTTTGATTGTTGCATTTCTCTCTAATGAAAATGGTCTATGGTGTTCGGCGCCACAAAACAGTTTTCCCTGCTTGGAATAATTAAGATGTTGAGCTGAACTCGTCTTTTTTACCTAGCCAGTGAGATCATTGTGTCATTTTTGCCACATTTTCCGCCACTACATGTCCAGACATGAATATGATGAAAGTCTCCACATAAATCTGCAAAGCTTTTTTTGGTTTCAGTCACAAAGATTTTTAGCTGTCCTGTAGTAGTGAGACAGTTTTTCATTTAAGCCAAATTTTCTTTTATACATGTCCATCATCCAGTCTTTCTATCCAGATGTCTATTTCCTGTCTTTTCTTGTACGTGACGTTACATAAATGTATAATGAGCAATTTTAGGATTCCTTTCTAACTATATCTCCTCTCCTCTCATCCCACCAGTGTGTCCACCCGGCACTTACAAACCAGAAGGAACACCAGGAGGTCTGAGCACCTGTCTGCCATGTCCTGACCTGCAGCACACTTCCCAGCCAGGGAGCACTTCCCTCAGTGACTGCGTCTGCAAGCCAGGATATCAGCGAATCGGCATGACCTGCCAGGGTAAGAGGGACTGTTCACAGTATACAGATTTCCTCTCATACTCTCTCTTAGGAAATCAAATTACTCCTTTCAAATGTACTGCACATGGCAAGTCAGTCAATACAGATCAGCAGTATTTGTGTAGGCCTCCGACTGGAAACCTGGAAATGTGTAACTGTCGGGTCACATGTGGTTATAATAGTGAGATATAGGGTTTAACACATGAGTGAATATGCTCTATGGAAGAAGAAATATGGGAGAATTTATTGCCAATAAGGCCTCAGAGTGAGGGCAGTGAAAATCAGATACTGCCAAGAAAACCAGGAGGGCTGGTAAATGCAGTGATATACTGATGAATCAACTGGAACACAAATAGATTAGAGCATCCTGTATCGTGACCCGGATTCCAGTTATTTCAGTGACCCTCCCATTTCTCAAAGAGTGAGCCAATGATTTCCACACAGCAGTTCATCTGAACACAGTGATGCTCATCAATCACCAGTATCATGGACTGCATCGTGCTTCATCTTACTCCAACTGTGCAGATTGGGGAGGTGATGTTTGACAACCTGTAATTTTCTGCTTCCAAGATTTGTTATTGTTTTTGACAGGAACATTAAGTTTCTGGTCTGTCCTTCCACCACAGCTCCATCAGTATTGTCTGTTTTAACTTCTCTTCTCTTCTCTTTCAGTGGTTTACTGTCCAGCGCTGTCTCCTCCAGAAAATGGCTTTTTCGTCCAAAATGTATGTAACAACCACTTCGATGCGGCCTGTGGTGTGCGATGCCAGCCAGGTTTTGACCTCCAGGGGACCAGCATTCGACTGTGCCAGGCTGATGGCATCTGGTCAGGGACACCTGCCAGCTGTAGAGGTGAGGAGGGAGCAGGAGGGAAGCAGGTCTTCTCTTAACAACCTTGAAACTTTCTCTCATTGAAAAAGAAACAGAGCTGCAACTATAGATTTGCAGATTATCATTATCATTGTGAAAAGTGTGCATCAGAATTTCCCAAGTTTCATATTTGAGAGGCTGGAACCAGAGAGTTCTGGGTGTTTTTAGTTGATATTTGTACTTAAAAATCAGGGGTTTAAGGCTCTGTCCATCTCTAGTTCCAGTCCGTCTGAGGAACCTCCCCCATCTCTCTGTCTCCCTTCTCATTTCCTGTCATCTTACAATACTGACGTTAATAAAGACACAAAAAACAAAACAAAACTGAGGAAAATAAAGAGCTACACTGTGTTGTTCAGGAAAGTAGGTAAGCACAGAAAACTGATTGGCTGCTATAGCTGATGATTGCAAAGAATTGGTCTTTTTCTAGCTCGTTCATCATCTCAATATGAATAAAGCCTCTGGATTACTGGGCTCCGTGAGGAAATGAATGGGGTTTTGTCGGTTTGTTGTGTTGCTGATCATATCGTTTGTAGTGTAAATGCTAGTTAACTGAACTCCATTCTCCGTTCTCCAGATATTTTTCAAAATGTTAAATGTTAAGTGCCATACTTTTTGCATATTGCATCTTATCTATTACACAGTTGGACACTTTGTATTATCTTGCATGGTGCATCTTACATGCTCCTGGTTATATAGTGATTACACACAAACATACAAGCTTGTCTGATTAATTCCAGCAAGTCCTCCGCACCACATGTCTCATATAATTCCTCATTAAACTATGGGACCTTCATCAAAGAATTCAGAGCCTGACGCTTCTCCTCTGATCTCGGCAACTTTCATAAACATTTATGCAGTACTAAATCAACTTATTGAGATGAAGCATTACAGTTGATGTGTTGCGCTGATTCGCTGCAAATATCCACCAGGCGAGAACAGGACGGAGTCCGTGTGTGTGTCAGCGTGTGAAGATTTCTTGCTGTATATTGAGATCACATGTGTTTAGCTTGAACAAGGAATCAACATTTACTGGGTGGCTACTGCTTTTCTGCCAGACTGAATGTTGAGAGGAGGAAAGGTAAGGGAGGGTTGATTCAATCAAAGAGAGGGCAAGACTGACAGGAAGAAAGGGTGTAAGGAAAGGAAGGACAGAAGGTTGTACGGAAGGAAACAAGAGTGTGAGGGAGTTCAAGAAAGTAGACACGACAGAAAGAGAGGAAGAGGGAGTTGGAGGGGTCAAGACATTAATGATGCCAGTTTTTACAGAAAGACAGCAACTGAATGACTCATAGAAATACCAAGACACTGAATATTCAAGGGTGTGTGTGGGAGATTTATAGTACGTGGCTTTGGGTTTATATATTTCTGAGTGTGTGTGCATATGTCTGATTGTATGTGTTACACTAAGTTTAGTCTTTGCCACATTCTGTAGGACCTCCCAGCTAGTTAAGCCCTGAGGGAGGGGGTCTCCCCAGAACCGCCTGTCTGTCTATGGGTGGTGATGAGAAATAACACACCACACGCCCTTTTTCTAGACCTCAGCATAATAAAGAACAGACACACACCGGATTTATTTTTCCTTTTATTTCATAGGGGATTTCACATTTTGGGTTAAATGAAAGGTCCCAATTTATAGCTACAGATGACATAGAGCTGTACATTCCTGCAGCTGATTTACTGCTTTCTCTGCTCCAATGATTTATATACAGCACTTGTGTTTATCAGCAATTCCTCAAACCTGGATGAGAAGCATTTGTATAAATGAATAACTAATTTGGATTTGTTTTAGTCAACTTAGAGAAGCACACAGGTGGGTTTTTGGTGAGTCACGCTAATGCACATTTACAGTATGCAACAAAATTGAGTACACCCCTGTGCAATATCACTAAAATGGAGGGTAGTGTAAATAATCTTATAAGGTGAAGTGTAGGGTAAAACAAACAGGCTAGACTACATTGAAAATATGGACCACACAGTGCAACCTTAGTGCAGCCAGTGTGTGTACACCTGCTAACTGCATGTACACGGCACATGCTGAGGACTCCCCTGAACAAGTAACAGATTGTGAGACTTCATAACGACGGGAGAGGGTGGTTGCAGTGGTGAGGAGGTACAGGAAGAGCCATGCCACCAATCACAGAAGGCGCAGCGGTTGTCCTTGAAAAATGACGCCACGCACAATTCACTATTTACACAACCTTGCATTAAAAAACAGACGGGTGCTTGTGACTTGGCACAAGGATTATCTGTGGTGCTTCAGTGACTGATCAGACAGTGTGAAGGACACTGCATGAAGTCAACCTCTGCGGACCGCGTCCAAGAAGAAAACCATTGCTCACAAAATGAGCAGATTAAGCTTTGCCAAAGCACATGAAATGAAGCCTGATGAATATTGGCAGCACATTCTTTGGTCAGATGAAACCAAAATAAATTAGTTTGGATCAGATGGGGTCCAGCATGTCTGGCATGGACCTGGCCAGGACTACCACAGCGCCGACTGTGAAACACGGAGGAGGGAGTGAGCTGATATGGGGCTGCATGAGGGTGAAAGGTGCGGGGTAGATGGCATTTATAGATGGCACTTTGAAAGTGAAGGTTTTTACCCAAATACTGAATGAAAAGATGACTCCCAGTCTCGAGGAAGCTTGGCAGCAGAGGAATTTTCCAAACACAATGAAAAAAATCACTCAGGAATTTGCAAAGAAGAAAGAAGTGAAAACTATGACCTGGCCAAGTCTGTCCCACAACTTGAATCCAATTGAATATCTTTGGTGTATTTTGAAGCAGAAGGTAGAGCAACAAAACCCCTCCAGCAAAGAGCATCTGAAAAGAATCATGTGAACAGTGGCAAAAAATCTCCCCCCCACGCATTGTGCAAGTTCTGTATCATCCATGGAATCTCATTAATGAAGGACTCTTGGTGCAGCTGGTTTTTAAAAATGAACCTTTCATTAGAGTTTAATTAGTCAAGCATTTCTGTTTTTCCAGTGAATTGGCTTCATTCTTCTTCGGTTTTGGTTAAAAACAAACACAACTGTATTAAATGAAGGTTGGTTGCCAATAATAACATATATTTTCTCATTGTCAAATTGTCATAAGCTCTGAATTTGGCTATAACAAACCATAAAAAGTATTTGCAAGTGCTTTTTTCGTTGCTGTTGAATCAGTTGCTCATGCTTTCTTCCAGGCTTTCCTTTTCTGTTGCTTTATTGTTTCAGCTTTCAAAAATATTCAAAAGTGCCTACAGCAAATTAAACACAAGAGCTGAAGAAATAAACAATAACAACACAAGCCACGGATCTTTCAGAAGAAAACAATATGTGTTTTGTGTCTCTGTTTTGCTGATTGTTCATCTCATGCTTATTCTTCCCGACCCTGCAGTGCGCTCCTGCCCGCCCCTCTCTCGGCCGCAGCACGGCTTCCTGAGGTGCAGCAATGGCGGTGCCTCCTACAGGGCGGAGTGTCAGGTGGGCTGTGAGCGAGGCCACAGGTTAGAGGGAGACTCCAGACTCACCTGCCAGGCCAACTCCCAGTGGAGTGGACCCCAACCTCGGTGTGTGGGTAAGCCCTCATCACCCCAAGCCAATATCTTATCCTATATTACACTGTGTGTGACCGGTGCTTTTGATCCGTCAGTGTAAAGCCACAAAGTAATGTTGTTTCATTTGTCTTTTATGTATCAAAATGCATTGCTGAATATCTTTGTATTCTCAACGACATTTCTGACCTAATATCAAAAGGTAAAATATGATTCCTGAGCAAAAGAGGCCTCGCGATTCATTGCAAGAATAAAAGAAAACATTACAAAAGCACTGCAGCCTGTTATGATAACTGCAGTTAAAATAGTCACATCTTAATTGAGGTGTAGCTGCCATGTTTGTTTGTGTTGTAAAGAGAGAGACATAACCTGTTTTCTGCTATCAATCATTTTGCAATTACAGTTTATTCATGTGATATTTGTCTTGTTTTTGCCTGTAAACTTTTTAATAGCTAATTTATACTAGAGCAAGTAATATATGTGCTGTATATTTGGCCATTTGGCCATTTTGGCAAACATCCTAATAGAAATCTGCTACAAGACACCGGGTCACAGTTTCCTCTCTGTTTAATCTCTCTACTAATGTCCACCCCAAAGGAATTCATCAATCTCGACCACTGTTTTTTGTTTTCATGTGTCACATCCTCATCCAAACTCTTGTGTTTCCCTCAACTGTCGAGGTAAATTAGATTTCTTTATTTGATTATTCAATTTGCATTATTTTCCATGATAGATCACGCAGCCCTGCGCTCACTCACACACAATAGAGTCTCTCTAACAGTACGTCTTTCTCTGCAGCCTGAATGTGTTTAACTCTAAGCTCATATTATCTGTTTAGGTTACTGAATTCTGCCTGGCCGAAAAAAACAGAAAGATCATTTATCAAATGACTGACTCTAAAATAATCTTGATATTTCTATGTAAAAACATGTGGCTTTACATACACATGAGGTAACTCGCACATGCACAGCGGTTACACATATGGTGTGTGTTTGCACAGAACTACATCATTTACAGAGAGATACATCTGCTTTCTCATCGCCAACCTACAGTCACCACATATACTCATGCACACAGAGTTGCCCACACACTTCAAAACTGATAGTTAAGTTAAAATAGTTGCACACACTCATGCCCACCACAGAGAGCACGCAGGTCAGGCATAGCAACACACAAAAAAGGGACAGTGTGAGAGTGTTTAGCCACAAACCTCCGGCCTGCGCTGACTCACTTCCAGCCAACCAGCTAGCTGCTCTATTTAAAACGTCCGACCAATTCGCTTCTGGAAAACGCTCGGTTTATCGATAACTACCATCTCTTTCGCCTGGTGCTCTGACAGAATTACAGATTGTTTGTTTGACCATCTCAGTGTTTGCCCACAGACTGTCATTACCTCTTTAACACGACGAAGAGCGCTCTATAGGCTGCTGTTGCAGCTGAGCAGTTTGTTTTAGTGTTTGTTTGCACTGTGGTGAAACAGGATCACCTCAACTGCCCTGAGAGGATGTAAGGATATTTTTTTCATCTGATTGAAATCTCCCTCTCAGTGAGTTTTCCCTTGATAGCTCTTATAGCCAAAGACAGTGAAACAGGAGATAGAGAGGGAGAGAATGAGAATGATCTATCCATCATCAAGTAAAACCCACATAAGCCTGCATCCGAAAAATGCATAAAAAGCCTCCAGTGTACAAGTCCTGTGGTCAGTGCTTTCTTAGGTTGACTTCCGACCAAATGTTTGTTGTGTTTGTGCCAGTTTCAGTTACACACAGCCTGAAAATAGTTTCGTTGTTGGCCTTTATAGTGGAGCCTGCTCAAAGTAAGATTTTATCACATTTGGGTAAGAGCACAGGAAACATGCTCATGATCCTGAAGGAGTTTTTTTTTTTTTTTCTTTTTGTCCGTTCTGCTTGGACTGGCTTTATCTTCAAATACTCAAATTTTCCTGCAGCAAGCCTGATCAGCCCATTGCAGCACTACTTTTAATAATGATTAATAAAAGTTTTGTTCTGCAGATATTTAACTAAACGTTATCAGATATCAGATTCATCTCTTGGTCTCTCCCCCTCTCTCCCCAGAGGTGCGTTGCCCCCCCATCGTGGCTCAGAAGAACATCTTGCTGTCGCCCCCTGCCTGCGGGAGGAGGGCAGCGTCGCCAGGTTCCATTTGCCTGCTCACCTGTCGTCAAGGTTACAGTCTCCAAGGAAACAGGAAGGCGGTGTGCATGGGCTCAGGGAACTGGACAGCTAATGTCCATAAAGCCGTCTGTACAGGTGACGCACAATGTGTGTGTGGGATGTGAAATATGTTGAGGTCGAGAGACTCTGAATGGAGATGAAATTAGTGTGTTTTTTTTTCACTAATTACTTGGGTTAGGGTTTATTTAAAGCAATAGTTAGACATTGTTAGAAATAAATAGTTATTCTCCGTCTCGCCAGGAGATCAGTCCCATGTCTGTGCTCTAAGTACGGAAATAGAGCCGGGCAGCAATTACCTTAGCATAAACACATCCAAAGCCCTGTAGTTAACATTTATATCTTGTTTGTTTCATTTGTACAAACAGAAATGCAAAAACAATGTGATGAGTGACATTGATTTTTTTCATCTACATAATTATCAGCAAGAATTGAATTTGGGTATTTCCCAAAATATCATACTCTTTCTTTAAAATCTATATGAACGAATAGACCAGGACCAAACTTGATTTCCTCACTGGCCTTATTTGGTCGTACTTGTCTCCGCCAGACAGTTTTCCATCTTTAAGTTGTTTGTAAATTCAATACGTCTGCTTGGAAGAGTCAATTAATATTCCAGTGCTAGACTGAATGACACTTGTAATGTGTTGAGTTTATTTGCAAGGCAGAAAAAGACAGATTGTTAAAGGAGCTAAAAAGAGAGATACAGAATATGTGGAGAAAGAGAGGAAGATATAAAAATAAAACAGCAGGAAACTTGGAGGGAGAATTTTTTTCCAGTCTCCTTTCCCCCGCTCTGCATTTTTCTCCACTTTGTGAATGGTGAGAATGGTGCTAACCCCATTTTGAAGCAGGCTTCGGGTCACTAACTCAAACCATACCATGTCCGAGCTCTCATCCCCCCCTCCCCTCCACCCTGACTGGGCTCTGGAGATCATTATAATGGACTTCAGCCCTCCAGATGCCTTGCAGGTGAAACAGGTGGTGCAGAGCGGCTGCGCCTGCCTCCCCTCGAATGTCCTCAATCCCCTCATTTCCTCATGGAGAAAGTTTACTAATGAAGGAGCTGCTGTCATTAAGCGGAGGAAGAGGTTCAATAAAGATGAAAACGAATGGAGAGGTAGGGGCAGACAGGGAGGTGAGAGGGGAGGATGAGTCATCTGTAGGTGTTTTATAATGGTATGGCAGAGAGGAGGCACAAATTGGCTGATGGAAGGAGGAGAAGGGGAGAAAAATAGAAATTAAATGTGGGTGGGATGGAGAGAATAAAGAGGGAGAGCTGCATAATATGAGATCAAGAAAGAGAAAGTTTTTTCAAAGTCAAAAGCTCTCTTTGTCAGCTTCTGGCTCCTTTCGCCTCTCACTTCATGTTGATGACACCCAAAGTGAAATATTCCTCCCTTGTTATGAAGATGAATAGGGCCGATTGGAGCTGAGTGTGTTAGTGTTTAGCAGAGATGGATGCCTAAGTAGATGGGTCATCAGGTCCAGATGGGAGCTAGCTCTCTTACACAACGCAACAGGCATGACCACTGTCGATCGATGGGAGATTCAACTCTTGGAGGCTTTCCTCATTTAAAGCAGGCTTGAACTTAGTTGAACTAAACAGTGCAGGGTTCACATTATTACAACATGCTGCATGGAGAATGAGACCAAGGAAGAAGCTGTTTCAGCCAAGGGTCATGATGGCTAGTGAGTTGCCACCAGCCAAACAATTTGACATTATTATAACATTGTTTTTCTAACGACAACAGAGATGGCTACTACCCATGACTTAATGTTTCCTACTGGAACAAATAGAAACTCTGAAAGTCAAATATAATGAAGGGGAGTGGACTTTAATGCAGCCAGTCTTTATCTGCTTGTCTGAAAACTTGCAGAAACAACTGTGTTAGTCAAATCTTTATCCTGCTTCTAGCCTCATTGCTTTTTACTTTACCTGGCAGTAAATACAGTAGATCAGCATTTGGCATGAGATTTGTGTACATTTTAATCCTGCATTTTTGTACTTCAATTAATGTGCCTCTTAAAAATCTCTAACTAGCTTCAAATATGTATGTGTTGCACATTTTTCTTCTTCAGGACAACCTGGGAGTTTGGAAATAATAAGAATAATTGCATTAAAGACTAGCAGCCTGTTACAAAAGCTCATTACAGAACAGTAAACTAATGAATGAACCCTGTGAGGTGTTTTGGTGAAACTGACAACAATTATGGGGTTACCTCAGCCTCATATGTATCTAATAAATCCTACAAGCTAAGATTTAGTGCAAGTGCAACAACAAACATGTACTCAGAGTAACTTATGCTTAGGTTTTTTCTCAGGTCAAACCATGTTGTTAACATTCCTGTCTTCAGAAGGATGTCAAATGTGGATAGTTTGTAAAACATCATAAACAACAAATAACATAAGCAGCTATTCAGGTAACTTTATGTAACCTTTTCCCAAAGTAGGGGGAGCGAGGGACAAGCACCATTTGATGCACATATTTACTAGATTGCCTTACCAACATGCAAGGGGTAGTTACAGCCAAGCATAATAGTTAATTTTACTAATGACTGATATATTGGCCGCAAGCAAGATGCACCACTCACTTCATGTGCAAGCATTACTTTAACAGTTTCTCAAGGGCAGTCTACTGGGACTGATAAGGGTTAATCACAAGGGAAATAGACTTGTTGGCCATTTTTCCCTTGAATTCACCCACACAGTTTAATTTCAGAATTAGCTCATGTCGTTGCTAGGGTCTGCTGCAGTCCTATCAGTAGCTCTTAACATGAGCAAATCCCTCACAACAATGGATTTGTGATTCAGATTTATGATTATCAAGACCAAAAATATAATTTGTGCAAGATTAAACTTCCTTTTCCATGAGCCCAGCTGTTTTGACAATGACATAAAGCGTGTTTCACACGTCATCTCACCTCTATCTCTTTTAACCTATGCTCCACCATTGTGGTCGGATGTTGATGTAATGGATGGAGAGAGATAAAGGAGTCAGAGCCACATACAGTGTAAATGTAACATCGGTGGGGTCTGGTCTTGTTGGAATGGGAACAGTCTCTCTTTGATTCAGTAATGACCAATAATAAGTGTGTGACGCGTTGTGATTAAAGAGGTCAGGGGTCAGATGACATCACACACCTACTCCCTCGTTGATAACAAGGAACAGGCTGAGTTCAATATATGGTTTGTGGTGGGGTGAAACATCTGCAATATTTGAGTCTAATGTAGATTCTAATTTAATTTGCTGGAGTCAGTTAAAGCATTAAAGATAAGATAAGAAGATGAGATGAGATAAGATGTACCTTTATTGATCCCCCGTAGAGGAAATTCAAATTGACATAGCAGCACAAGGGGGCAAATGTAATAAAAAAAAAAATATAATAAGAATAGAAACAGAATCTAGAATTAATAAGATTATTGGAAATACAAGTGTTTAGTTCCTCGTCTGATTCTCCGTGTCTCTTCAGATGCTGAACCGCCATGGATCCAGTGCCCCATGGAAATCGTCGCAGAGACAGATGGTCGGCATGGAACTGCCAACATCAGCTGGAACGTCCCACATGCGACCGACAACTCCAAAGAGGAGGTTGGATATTTACCAGCTGATCTCTTTTTAAACTGTCAGAGATGTCAAGCCATCAGTGTGCATAGCAAAAACAAAAAAAGAGTGCATCTTGTCAAATACTTTGCACATGCTTGGACAGAACAACAGCACCTCTCATCATTTCTCTTAATCCCAGTTTCTCTTTTCCTCTTATTTACTGTCTCTTGCTCCTCCAGGTGGTGGTGCAGGTGAAGCCAGTCTACACTCCTCCCCAGCTGTTCCCCATCGGAAAGGAGACCATCACCTACATTGCGACCGACCGCTCCGGGAACCAGGCCAACTGTTCCTTTACAGTCACAGTCATTGGTGAGCTCATCCTTCTGGAGACTGCATCAAAGCAAACAATGGATGCTGCATATGGCCTCCATGGCCTTTTCCAGTGAGAGAGAGAGAGAGGGAAAGGCTTTCGTTCACACTGTGCGCTATTACCTCAGTTTGACTTTTTATATGCTTTTTGGATCACTATTCATATCTTATACTAGAGTTCAATTAATTACAAAAATGAGTGACAGAACGAGTGTAGAATTAATCAGAATTTGTAGCCCCCCAGTGTTAGTGTCCGTGGGATCTGGAATGAATGAATTGGAAACAACACAAATATTGCACCAATTTTCACTGGGATTGTCTCATTTTTTTCTTTACAAAAAAAAACTTATGCCCTCAGAATAATTTAAAAGATGCTATAATCGCATAAAGATTGTACACATTGTGGCTTTAAAGGAGCTCTTTAAAGTTGTTTAAGTTTTACTATTGCTACATAACCAACGTTAGCATTAACAGCTGTTTACTTACTAATGTAGAAGAAACAGTTTAGCGAGTTCAGCAGCATTTACTAGCAGTGAAAAGCAATGCCAATGTTAAGCCTTGTTTTCCTTCTGTTTCTATCACCTCATTTCTTCTTCTGAAGTTAGCATGTTAACCAGCTATCCCCGGCCCCTGTCAGACCGTCTCATCACTTTCTGATACCAAGTCACTGCAGCGCCTCCCAGTGTGCCCTGACGAAGTAGTGCTGCTCAGAGGGCGTATTATATATTCTTGTCTTGAAAACGCAACAATGGCTGAAGCTCTCGGCAAGTAAACAGCTGTTAATGCTAATGCTGGCTATGTAGCGATAGCGAAACTTACAAATAGCTCATTTAAAGACCTCACAAATGATTACCAGACATGTCATCTGATGAAGTGAGGTGTCTCCCTGTCTTTCTGTTGTTGTTTGGTCTTTCTCCCTGCAACTGCTCAGTACACACAGCTGAGCTGCTTGGTATATGAAATGTTTTTGATTACTTTACATATTAACATTTATTTTGTCATGGCAGTGCTGACAAATTTCCATTTAGTCATTCAAGTACATGTGGCATGCCCCAGGAGTTGATCTTGTACCACTCTAAATCACAATATCTACTTTGTGGTTCGCCTGAAAGCTGATTAAAGGGAAAGGCACACATGTCTCAAATAAAAAACTAGAATCCACATACAGTCTTTGCTTCTGTAATCAATTAAATTCAGTGAGCAGTGTTTCCATCAGTCAGAGGTTTTTCATCAGAAAAGAAGCATCACACACAAGTACCACAAATTGATGACAATTAGCAAGACTGACAATGCGTAAATTACAACACAATATAACGTGTGGAGTCTTTTTCCTCAAGCAGATCTGTGTCACATGTCAAAAGCAAGAATTTTTGTATTGAGACACACATAAATGTGGGTCAAGAGTCGACATTTTACTTTTTCATTACTTTAGATACCTGCATGATGAAGCCTGAAGTGACCTAGTTTTAGGCTATGACCTTTTTGAGGTTCAAACCAGTGGCCTCTCAGTTACAGGACAGCCTCTCTAACCCTCAGTGCAGACCCTCCCTCCTGATCTGTGCTGCAGCTTATTTCTGTCATTCAGTGTAAAACTATGATTTAATTGATGTACTCACCAGTGAGGGAGAGTGTCCGCCCCAGCAGGTGCCAAATAGTGTTACTGTAGAGAGTGAAAAACAGGGGTGTCCTGTGTCAACCGCTCAATAATCACAGCAGTCAGGGGGAAAAACCTCAAGCATGGTAGCCGTGAACATTTCCATATGTTATTATGGTGGTGGAACGTTGTGGTTTTTTATTAGAGACATGTGTTTAACTTGTGCCCTCTGACACTCTGTACTGCTGCATCGAGTCCGATCACAGTGTAGAAACTGCTCCTAACTGTGTGTCTCTGATATTGTTATAATGTATTTCAGTCATGAGAGCTATTGTGTGTTTGTGTGTTAAAGCCGTGATTTTTTTTTTAACCTACACGTGGCTGAAATTGCAGCTTTGATTTTTTTGTTGCTAAATGACCGTAATCGATATGTTTAATGTTCACAAATCATCTCAGATCTTGTTAACAACCTTGTATCCCTTTGTAGATACGGAGCCTCCAGTGATTGACAGGTGCAGGTCGCCGCCCACAGTCCAGGCCACAGACACGGAGACGGCGGTCGTTTGGGAGGTGCCACAGTTTTCCGACAACTCAGGTATGTCTGGTCGCCGCTCTCAGACGGCTGCTTCGGAGATGGTTTATTCCTTTGCTCCTGTGTTCCACTCCACTCCACCCTCCTCTTCCACTGATGATGGTTAAACAGGATCTTTTCCATTGGGTGGCTGGGAAAAAAAAAGGGGATCAGGAGAGGGCTCTGTGCTTTTGTGTGTGTGTGTGTGTGTGTGTGTGTGTGTGTGTGTGTGTGTGTGTGTGTGTGTGTGTGTGTGTGTGTGTGTGTGTGTGTGTGTGTGTGAATAACAGTGAGTGAGAGACACTGGACAAAGAGGATGGATTGTAATTGTGTGCATGAATGCCTCATTTGTGTGTCTGTGCTTAAGAGAGACAGATGAAGTTGTTACAGTGCCTGTTAATGTCATTAATGTTAAGACAGACAGCGGAGAGAAAAGCAGGTGTTTTTGCCATGAAAAATGTTCTTTTGTGGGGGTGTGCACTCATTCCATCCATTTTTTCACACAGTAATTTGTATAATTATACAAGCACACATAATACTTGACTCTTAAGGGAGTTGCTTTTCAAATAGTCTATTTTTTCTTTATCAGAGTATCTGTCACACACAATAGATCTGAGTATTAATCACTGTCTTGGTAAAGTTGACATTTCACAAGTAGAAACAGTTAAAGTACTCATTAAGAACAATGACCGTTTTCAGTGTATTTCAAAGTGTTAAGTCAATTGGTCTCATTAACAGGTTTTTATATGTAAAATGTTTATCTCTTAAGTAACTAGTAACAGCTGTAAGATTAATTTAATTGAGTGAAAAGTACAAATGTCCTGCGGGGGAAACACTGAGCCCTAACAGTCCTCTGCTACACTGTGATCCAACTTGTATTGTTAACTTTACACAAAGGCATTTCGGGGCAGCACAGTCTGTTCTGTTTGAACCTAACAGTGTTTTTATTTAATAATCAAACTTTTTTTTCTTTTTGTTTTTTTTACAAATTAAAGATGTAAGGTGACGATTTTGCGGGATAGAAATTGTCCCAGGGTTTGACTGTCAACATAACTGAACTGTCCAAAGTATTCATAAATAAACATGTCTAAAAAAAACTGAATCTGACCCACATTACAATCAGTTTCATCCACTTTGAATTGAATGATATAATTATCTTGTTCAGGAGCAGTTTGAGGCTGTGATGGGAACACACTAGCTGTTGTGAGGACTTCAGACACAACTTGCTGGTTTCTCTTTTTAGACTGGGCCACCCTGCAACACTCACTGCATTGATGTTTAGTAAATCAGACCGATAAAGAAGAGTATCAAGGCTACTCTGCCAAATAGACTAAATATCGTAGAGCTGTCTGGCTTTCTCCTGGCGCTCTAGCTGTACCCAAACAGCTGTGGTGGTGACAGACAACAAACCAGACTTCTCCAGGGCTCCAGCCCACAACCAGGCCCGTGTAATTCACTGGCTCTAGCTCCACGTACACACACATAAATAACACTAACACTGCTCACATATGTGTTTGTGTGTGTTCACAAACTCATGCAGGCCTCAACCTCACAGAGACCCAATGGGAGCGTTCCCCACCTGTCCACAGAGGTGCCCCCCTATCAAACACGCACTCACACACACACTCATCTCACACACATATGCTGTAATAACAGGCTGCTGCGGCTGCTTCGGGCCCGCACGACGTCAACACAGCGCTGCTTCGACGTCAGTGTTTTGTTTTTCCAGGCCCACACCCTGATGCCAGAGCTATATATAGCCACGGCTCGGTAGGCACACACATAAACACACGTGCAAACACACACACAGGCTATATATAAGGGGAGACACCAGACTCCAACAGACCAGACGTGTGTCAGCCCTGTTGGAACGAGGCTACTACCATTAATGGAGGAGGTGGATCTGGGTGAAACGAAAGGTCACTCACTCACTTTTCCCACCTTCTCCTTTTGTTTTTAATCCAGTCTGTGTCTCACACTTAGTGCAGATGTTTTCACAGCTTCTTGTTCACAACCTGCGTCTGAGTATGCAGGAAAGGCCCACAGTATCACACACACACACACACACACACACACACACACACACACACACACACACACACACACACACACACACACACACACACTCACTCATACACTCATACACTCCTCTCATCACCGCTGACTCTCCAAAAGCTCTATCCATCACTCTCTGCACATTCAGGTTTTTTTTAAGCCAACCAGACTTTTTTCCAATTTTCCTCTTCAACCAGCAGACGGGGATTGTTCTGCTGCCGTGTGATGCCCAGACACAATTTTCACATGTCAACATATCATAGTTTAACATAGCTTCTATGGTTTACTAAGAGTGACTCATTTCGTCCTAGACACTGGAGTAAGGCCAAGACTGCCCTCTGTTGGTTAACTAGAGTAACATTTTTGACTCAAGAAAAAGGTTCTGCACTTGTTCCTTTTAAAAGCAAATATGAGTGAAAACTAATATTTATGGTCATACTTATTTCATCTTGGTGTTAATTTCAGTTTTCCTGATTACTTTATATATTAAATATGAATATTAAATATTAAATCAGTGTAAACCATCAGCTAGTTTCTCTCAATTCCCAGAAAGCTGCCTGTTACTGAGCATATCACCATGATGGACATAATAGATTTCACCACTGTAATTATATTAGACAGTAACACACACAAGTAATTTTGATGTGTCACTAGCCAATAAAGAATAAAAAATATAAAATTGTCATTGTTTTTACATTCATAACACAATTGATATGTGTTAAATGTGCTGTGTATGTGTTATGTGTCTCTTTCAGGTGGCCGCCTCACAGTAACCAGTAGCCATACTCCAGGCTCTCTGTTCCCAGTAGGAGAGACTCTGGTCCAGTACACTGCCACCGATGCCGCTGGAAACAGTCGCACCTGCAACCTCACCATCAGTGTACAAGGTACAGAACGGACAGATGCAACCTAGCTTTTTAAATGACATGTACTAAATTATGTTATTTTACTTCCTTTATATAAATATGTGAAATTAGCACAGTCTCTTAAAATGTATAAGAAGGGTCAGAATAAAAAGGTATTTACAATATTTGCATGCTAGAATTTCACTTATGTTGTGTAATGGTGGTATTAATAAATACTGTGCTCCAGTATGACCCAACCCTGGAAGTGTTACAGTATATTTTTATCTGTCCAGGGACAACCTGTGACCAGCCATATGTCCCGGTGAATGGAGAGTTCATGTGCTCTGAAGAAGAGGAGGGCGTTAACTGTACTCTTCAGTGCAAGGATGGCTACAGCTTCACTCAGGATGCAGTGCACAGCTACTTCTGCGCCTACAATGGTGTATGGGAGCCGCCCTACTCTGCCGACAGACCCGACTGCTCAGGTAAGTGCAGCACACCTCTTCTTTAAAAATATTTAGTTACCTACCATCTCCACTGCGTTACGGCTTTCTGTGTGCACCTCAGTCTCATTACTGCAGCTACATTTCAGTGTACATGAATACCTGTACGTGCACATCATTGCATTGGTTTTGGCCTGTTAGATAAGAAAATGCATTCAGCATACATGTGCAGCAACTTGAAATAAAGCTGTATAAAAAAATCATGTTTGTCTTTGTCAGTGAACCGTATTGCAAACAACGGATTCAAGCCCTTTGAGATGCTTTTTAAAGCGTCTCGCTGTGATGATGTGGACCTGGTCAAATCGTTTGCTGGGGAGTTCAACAACAAACTGAGAGGCATGGTGAGAACCTTTATATACACACACACACACACACACACACACACACACACACACACACACACACACACACACACACACACACACACACACACACACACACAAAGACACTTATTTGCTATTAATGAACTCTCACACACATGTTGCTTTTTTCAGCTCCCCAACATTTGTAGCAGCGATGATGTCACATGCAAACTGGAGGTGATGTCGCAGGGTCACTGTCTGGAGTACAACTACGACTACGAGAACGGCTTTTCTATTAGTAAGATTTACACGCACAAATGCGCCCTCACTAAACATCTCACCTTTTTAATGAAGCATCTTATCAGCTCATTATTCCTCCCTCTCTCTGTCTAATATTTATCAGCACCGGGAGGTTGGGGCAACAACTGGAGTCCTCAAGGCACCCAGGACTATGCCTACTTTGAGTCAGGCTTTGCCACAGGCACCCGGCAGCTCACCAGCAGGCAGCAGGACGGCAGCATGCAACCACAGCACCGCACCAAGAGGCACCGAAAACTCAGAGGCCCCACCAGAGACCAGAAGATCCAGATCTATTTCAACATCACAGGTAAAATAAGTGTGGCTTTCTTTGTGTTTTTGGACCTTTGCAGTACCAGGAAAACATGAATATGTACAGTATATGCTGGTCTATATATGAATTTATCCTGATGTCTTGTTGCTACCATGCTGTGCTTGATAGCCACAAGCTTTTTGGATGGGAGCATATTGAGGTTGCACAAGCTAAAACATAAATAACAAACTCAAAAAAATGTGAATTGAAACATAATGAGAACTATATTTTTATTACTATTAGTATATAGTACAATACAAATCAAGCTATAGGGCATTCATTTTTGTATAACGCCATCAGTTGTTAGTTATCAGTCCTTTAAACTTTGTCCGTTCTCCCAGCAAGCATCCCTCTGCCCCTGTCGAGGAACGACTCAATAGAGGTGGCCAATCAGAAGAGGCTCCTACGGACCCTGGAGCAACTGACCAACCGACTGAAACGAACGCTGGCCAAGCAGCCGCTGTCCAGTTTCCACGTGTCCTCGGAGATGATTGTGGCCGATCCCAAATCTCTGGAGGGCAAGAGGGCGTCTCTGTTCTGCAGGCCGGGCTCGGTGCTCAAAGGCAGGATGTGTGGTGAGTAGGAGGGGATTGAATGGAGGATACATCCACCCAAACTCACTGAACCACCTTTTTATTTGTGTAATAGGGTTTACTTACATTTATGACAATATAAATACATGAAAATTTATGGGATTTTTAAGAAAGTCTAACACTGCTATAAACTTTTTATGTTTCCCATTAAATTACTAATTGTGAGCGCTCTTGCAGTCCAATGTCCGGTGGGAACGTACTTCTCTCTGGAATATAATGAGTGTGAGAGCTGCTGGCTGGGCTCGTACCAGGACCAGGAGGGTCAGCTGGAGTGTAAGTCCTGTCCTGAAGGAACCTCCACAGCCTACCTGCACTCCCGCAGTGTGGCTGAATGTAAAGGTACGATGCATGTTCAGGTATACAGTCAGACTTAGTATACGACAAATTGAATAACCTACATGATATGTTGTACATTTTGACAATAAAAAAGTATAATAATTGCCTCGACTTTCCGCAAACAGGATACAATAATATTCATTCACAAATAGTGCTTGATTTTCATTTGTTTCTTGCTTGTCCTCAGATGTAAATCAATACTTCTTTCTGTATCTGATTCTCCCTCATGATATGGTGATTTGCATGTGTTTGCAGGTCAATGTAAACCTGGTAGTCACTCTCTGAATGGGCTGGAGATCTGCGAGTCATGTCCGCTGGGAAACTTCCAGCCTGGTTTCGGCGCCAGGGAGTGTCTGGTCTGTCCTGACGAGACTTCCACCGTCACCAGAGGAGCGGTGGATGAGACAGAGTGTGGAGGTGATACAGTTTGACAGTGCAGAGCACACACCCTTAATGTCCTATCAATTTGCTTACTTTGACTTTGAAGAGCTTTAATCATCACTTTTAAATGCTGCTAGGTAACAAAAACAAACACAGTTGCTGCCTGTAAGCAAAAACGCGTCAGTTAGAATTTTGGCATTCGTGTGCAGTTATATCAGGAAGGCAAACTCCTTTTTGGAAATTTCATGGAAAGTTGGATGATAACTCTGGAAGCAGAGAAAATTTTGCTACCTTAGTTTCCGAGTTAAAAATATAAAAATAACCTATAACCTTTCAAATTGTGGACTTGGAGCTACTAGATGTTGGCTTTTCCCCTTTTTTCCATTTTTGGGTGATGCTGGAACTTCACCTGCTCCTTCATATTCATTAATTCCTTTTTTTCTTTTTATGGTGCCCCTCTCCTCTGGTCCTCTCTGGTCTCCTCTCCTGCAGTTCCCTGCTCAGCTGGTCATTTCTCCCGCACCGGTCTGGTTCCCTGTTACCCTTGTCCCAGGGATTACTACCAGCCTGAACATGGCCGCTCCTACTGCCTCTCCTGCCCCTTCTATGGAACCACCACTGTTACTGGTGCAACCACCATTCAGCACTGCTCCAGTAAGTGTCCCAGTTTAGAAAAACACATTTTATTTCAATGTTCACAAACTGCACAATCAGCCCCAACTGATCATGTTTCGTTTCTGCTGGGAACCAAGATCTTTGTTTTTATATTTGAATTGGTATAGACATAAAATCTCTGATCACAACTGTTGTTTGTACAAATAATCTTAATGTCCTGCAGCAACTCCAGCCAAAATAATAATGGTCTTAATGTTTGGTGCTTAGATCAGCTTTAAGATCTCCCTGATAGTATCACGACCCCATTTTGGAGACTAACGTGCGATTATCTGGTTTATTGTCACTATAGAGAGAAAAAAAATTCAATGTGACACTGATCAACAGACAACAACTCTTTAATGTCAAAGTTAAAATCTACAGTGTGATTTACAATAATTACAAATATACTACTATAATACTATAATAACAGGAATAGGTTCCTCTCCTAGTTTTTTTGTTAACGAGTAAGAAAATGATGTTTGTTAAAACTAAAACCACACTATGATGGTTTGTTCTACCCCCAGCTCCAGTTTGGATAAACTGTGATATGAGCAGACGAACGAAGTTTCACACAGCAGAGTTCTATTTTAAGAACTGCTGTGTCGAATTGGCATTTAAAGTGACTTATGTTGGATTTCAACGTGCCAAGTGAAGTCACCGGAGAGCAAAAAATATATGGAACTGCTCTGTGTCAGCCGCTCTGTGTCTGAGTGAAAATCCATTGCCGTCCCTGCAGTTGTGTGGTGTCTGATCTGTGTTGTGACAGCTCAATCCAATTGGAAAAGGGATTACTGCACTGGGATCAGGAGGGAAAAGGAAATAATATGACTTTTATTTCTCTGCAGCAGAATGGAAATGAATAACACTGTTGAAGTGTGGGAATGAACAGTGGTTAGGAGATGCTGCCAGTTTTCAATAAGAATACAGGCTTTTGTTCACTTGGATCACAACTGACTGCCAGTCTGGTAGCAAGGGGAAAGATCCTTGCTGTGTTTTTCCGATTTGCCTTTGCTTACATTGTCTGTGTTTTCTGTGTGTCATTGTCAGGTTTTGGCTCCAGTTTTCTTCCGAAGGAGGAGAGTGTGACGGCAGCTCCAGAGGTGGAGGTCAGCGAAGACTACCAAGCAAGTAGTCAGGTTGGTATTTACTTTGTCTAAATTTATATTATTTAAAAAAATTTTTAAAAAAAGTTAAAGTTAGTTAAATTACGTAGATTTTTACGAAGAGTATTGTTTGTTTCGTGCATGTAAACATCGTATCCTAGTTCGTTCCAGAAACCCAGACATGCTACCTGGAGTACTTATAGAAACCGTGATTCAGTGGCATATAAACAACTTATCCATCCTCAAATCGAGACACAACCCCACACAGATGATTTAAAACCCTGGATAATGTTAGAATCGTGTATACAGAGATATAAACAAGCAGGTTTCTCATGTTAAACATCAGACCCTGAATATTTATGAACAGAATCTCTATGGGGTTTTTACCGAAGGAGTTGTTATAGAGTGTGTTTCGCTGTGTGCGTAACAGAATGATCTGATCGGCTTTAGGTTTTCCATGAGTGCTTCCTGAACCCCTGTCAGAATAAGGGGACTTGTGAAGAAGTCGGGGCGGGATACGTCTGCACCTGCATGCCTGGGTTCACAGGTAAAACCACCACTCAGAGTTCTACCCAATGAGGTACCTGGTGTTTAATCCTCTTCATTCAGGCTGAGAGCTTCATGTCACAGGCACAGCTGAGCCTCGACCTGCCACTGATCAGCATGTCAACCCTGAACAACATGTTCTCTATGCCTTTGTCTGATGTAGGCAGGATTGTTGTCCTTCAGTGGATGCACCATCAGGAAAACTATTTGCACACACAGACCTGTCATTGATTTGTCTTTGTTATCTTTGTTATTTGTTTGTCTCATGCTGTTTTGTTGACTTGTAAAGCAATTATTGACACTTTCTAGAAAAGTGCTGTATAGCTAAAAATGCATTTCACTGCCTCCTCACTGTGTTTTCATCAAGCACAATATGATCAAACTTCATCTCAATCAAAACCAACTCATGCTTGAATGAGCTTTATGGGCTGCTTCATACACACATCCACCATGTGGTCTATGATGACCCAGCTGTGTCAGCTGGTAGAGATGGAACAGATTATATTGTTTAATCATCAAGACTTTGTTATGTGTCAGAATAAAATAAAAAACACTTTTTCCTACATGCATCCCATTTTATTCCTGACACCATGTTCCCTGTAACAAGCTCTCTCACTGCTTTTGTGGAACAGACAAAGTCTTCATTACACTCGTGTTGTTCGTCACTTTGTTATGATGAGAGTTTGATGCAGCCTCTGATATTTCTCTCTCAGGTGCCAAGTGTGAGATCGACATAGATGAGTGTGACTCTGCTCCATGCCAGAATGGAGGCCTGTGTAAGGACGGTATGGGGGACTTCCAGTGTCAGTGCAAGCCAGGATTTTTAGGTATGAGAGCTTTTAATGAACTCATAGTTGTTAATATAACGTTTTAGGGTATAAAGGGCTGTACAGTACAAATTAATGGAAAAAACTGGTCTTGAAGGGCTTGGGAATTGTTCAAAAACAATGGAAAGAAATTACGTACAGGCCACACATTTTATGCAGGTTTAAAAAGTCAGGGTTATTTCACTTGAACAGTCTTAAAGCAGACATGTTTCCTTTCCACTATCTTATGTCATTGGTCTCAGGTGAAAACCAAACTATGAACAGCTGTGGCTTTAGCCTGATAAATGTGCCTTTTTGAGTTAGCTGTTGTGGTTTGAAATGGTTTTAATCTCCCTAGTACGTCTCTATCCATAAAAAAAAATCATGTGGTAATTTGACTGGACAGAGTTTTCCCATGATAACAACCAAAATCTTCAAAACATGAAACCATGAAATAAAGAGTAGAAAAAAAACACTGTTTCAAGCCAACACATATACATATGAAATAAATTGACTCTGAACTTTTGCCCCCGTTCATCTCAGGGTCTCTTTGTGAGGTGGAGGTGAACGAGTGTATTTCCTCCCCCTGTCTAAATGAAGGTGTTTGTGTGGACGAGGTCAACAAATTCACCTGCAGTTGTGCCGGCGGCTTCACAGGTCGGATAATAAGACTTTCTTACCTTTTCACCAAAAAACATGTGGAAAGTGTGTAAACGTTACACTGTATATATTGTCTCTTTCGCAGGATCGCGTTGTGAGCTGGAAATAGACGAGTGTCTTTCCAACCCTTGTCTGAACGGAGGTGTGTGTGAGGACGTGACAGGTGGCTACACCTGTAACTGTGCCGTTGGCTTCTCAGGTGATAGCTGTGAGGTCAACATTGATGAATGTTACAGCGCTCCCTGTCTGAATGGAGGCTCGTGTCTGGATGCTGTTAACAATTTCAGGTAATAAAAATATCAGAAAACACATTCAACACATTGTCCCATGATGCCCTCTGTGGATGTGCTTCATGATACGTACTGTTTTGTGTACCTGAGAGTGGTAACGGACCGCCTCTCCTCTCCCAGGTGTCAGTGCGTGGAGGGCTACAGGGGCCGGCTGTGTGAGGTGGACGTGGATGAGTGCGATCCTAACCCCTGTGTGAATGGAGCCAGCTGCCTGGACGGTCTGGGGTCCTACGCCTGCCGCTGCCTCCCTGGGTTCAACGGAACCAGGTGTGAGACAGGTACTATAGGACAAATGACACATCACCATGGAAACTTTGGAGGAGCAGAAGAGAGATAACTGATAACTTAGTATTGACTTATTATTTTTTCAATGGTTATATTGTATTAATAAAACAACAGCAAAATTAAGAGTAAATCAAAAGAGAAATGTCTCATGAAATAAGTAGCTACTAGAAAATCTAATTAGTACCAGATCAAGTTAAGTTGATAGATTGTATCTGCAATAATTAGATCATTTAAAAATGACTCTGTTGTTTTAATTATTTTCCGGTCTCTTTCATCAGAGATGTCCTCAGCCTTCAACCTGGACTTTGAGGTGTCGGGTATCCACGGTTATGTGATGATGGATGGAGTGATGCCGGCACTGACAGAGATCACCTGTACCTTCTGGATGAGGTCATCAGACACCACTAATTATGGCACACCTGTCTCCTACGCTGTGGAGGGCAGCGACAACGCTTTCCTTCTCATAGACTACAATGGGTCAGTGATTTACCAACAGTTAAGACATACTCTGTCATATGCTGCATGTTTAACAGAGTGCATGCTATAGGATATGTGAATGTGATATATGAAATCCTTTTCTTTGAACCTTTCCATGTGTTTCATGTTTCCCCTTTCCTAAACTCTCCTTTCTTCTGCATTAAATCTTCTGAACGATTTTGTCCTTCTTCCCATTGATCCCCCTCCCTACAGGTGGGTGCTGTATGTGAACGGTAAGGAGCGGATCACTGACTGTCCCGCAGTGAACACGGGTCACTGGTACCACATCGGGGTGTCCTGGAGGAGCTGG
Organism: Seriola aureovittata; assembly: GCF_021018895.1. Classification (NCBI taxonomy): domain Eukaryota; kingdom Metazoa; phylum Chordata; class Actinopteri; order Carangiformes; family Carangidae; genus Seriola; species Seriola aureovittata. The sequence goes on from NC_079386.1 coordinate 13,097,295, forward strand.
GACGGTGACTGGAGAATCTACATCAATGGGAAGCCCTCAGACGGAGGCAAAGGCCTGTCAGTCGGCACCACTATCCCAGGTGTAGTGCTATCCTCGACCTGGTTCACTTTCTGCCTTGACAAATGTTTTCAATATCCAGTAATGATTTAATTAATTCAATAGAACAAAGTTGGTCTTCGTTTCTGTCAAAATACATATAAGTTTTCATATTTTCTTACAACAGTATCCCAGTAGACAAGGGGTACACTTTCTCAGTGAGTAGTAATTAATCTCGGTGCTTTTCCCCGTGTCTTGTAGGTGGTGGGGCCCTGGTATTAGGACAGGACCAGGACCAGAGGGGTGAAGGCTTCAACCCTGTTGAATCCTTTGTTGGATCCATCAGTCAACTCAACATCTGGGATCGTGTTCTCACACCACAGCAGGTACACAGAAAATATCCACTGATGCATTTTGATCTTTAATGAGTGACTCAAGTTTAGCTCAATTTGTTTGAGATATTTTCTCAGTAGCCATCAAACACATGCAGAATTTTATATATGTACTCACTGATGTTTCTGTTATTTAGACCAATGTTTATAAAACCAGGTAATTTAAAATGTGTAATATTTATGTGAATTTCTATATGATTATGTGATATGTTGTACTTGTTACTATAGATCAAGGTCCTGTCCAGCAGCTGTCCAGCTTCTCATGTGACCCACAGAGGGAACGTCCTCGCCTGGCCAGACTTTCTCAGTGGGGTGGTGGGCCGAGTCAAAGTAAACCTCAACAGCATTTTCTGTGCTGGTAAGAAATCTATACAAATGTCAGTAATAAAAGGAATGATGAATTTGCATGATGAAAGCTGTTCATTACATATGAGAACAGCGTGTTGTATGCTGCTCCTTGACCACTTGTTGTTAGTCGCTAACAATGAGAGATGGCTCTTTAAATCTGCCCTGATGTGTGCAACTAAAGTCACAGGGACTCTGACTCCACCATATCTGTTTCTCCAGACTGCCCCAAACTGGAGAATGCAGTGTCCCACCTGCATGCTTCTACAGTGGAGGTGAGCCCCGGGGCTCAGGTCCAACTGTCCTGCGATCCTGGTTTCTACCTGGTGGGGGAGCCAGTGCTGCAGTGCCAGAATAAAGGAGAGTGGAGCCATCCCCTGCCCAGCTGTGAACGTAATGCACAGACATGATGATTTGATTTGCATTGTAAATCACCAATAATTTGATCTTGTTTTGCCTTTCTGTGGCTGTTTTGAAGCTCTGTCATCTGGATCTTTGGAAAGTGTTTTTCAAAGAACTGTAAATGTAAATAAGCCTCTAGGTTTATTATGTTTTCATCCCTAACTGTTATAATTCTGTGTTTGGACTGGATCAACACAGTTTGGCATTTATCTCCAATCACTGTCAAATATGGTTGTAAATTTCCTCATGGATCTTGATACATAAATACAATACCTTGTGTAAACACAAATGTGTTTGTCAGTTTCTGTGTGAAAAGTTATGGAAACTAATTCAAAAGTTTGGCTTTTTTCAGGCTTTGTTAAAAGTAAATCAAGTCTTGTTTATAAAACGTTAACCTAAATAGGCTTTTCAAGCTCCCACACTTGAGACCTAAGTGATCATTTTAATTTGACAAAACATGCTTCTTTTCATTTATTCATTCATTCAGTTATTCATTCAGCTATTTGTCACAAACACTGCCAAATTAAAAGACAAAATTCCTTTAATTTAATAGAGGTACGGCTGCTGTTGTGACTAATGATATAAAAACAATAAAACAGTATTTTTTTCCCTCCAGATGGATAATAGTATTATTTTTTAGTTTTATATATTAAATTAATAATAGGTAGAAAGCCCTGAGGCCTGTGACCCTGGACAACGTCCCTGTGCATGTGTTACAGGTGTGTCCTGTGGACCTCCTCATCCTCTGGAGAACGGCTTGTTTCAGGGGGCAGACTTTCATGCTGGCAGCTCTGTGGTCTATCAGTGTAACGCTGGTTTTTACCTGCTGGGAGACGCCAAGATGCACTGCACCAACAGCGGCAAGTGGGGAGGAAATCCACCGGCCTGTCTCGGTACTTCATAGCATCATACTGTACATCTGTTTTCAGTTCAGTGGTATAAATATGGAAAAGAAAACTCCAGTCTGAAAGTTTGACAAAATATCTGTTTTGCATTTCTGCCTGTGCATTTGTCTCTGTGTTTAGATGTGGATGAGTGTGCTCTGGGATCTGACTGTGATGATCACGCCAGCTGTCAGAACACAGAGGGCTCCTACACCTGCACCTGTATTCACCCATACAGTGGAGACGGTAAAAACTGCACAGGTAGGAGACCTCACAAGCATTTTAATGTAGATATAGATTATTTAGCTTTCCTTCTAATAATGCTAATGATAACAGTAATGATGAGGCAATTATAGAGCATTTTTTAAATAGTGACTAATTAAAAATGAAAGTCTGTAACGGAAGTATTGATTAAAACAAAACGCTTATGTGTGGGTGTATGTGTGTGTTCCCATCAGAGCCAGTGAAGTGTGAGAACCCTGGGTCTCCAGAGTTCGGTCACAGAAGCGGCAGCAACTTTCTGATGGGCAGTGAGGTTGTGTTCGGCTGCGAGGACGGCTACGAGCTGATCGGTGCGTCACGTCTTTACTGCCTGGAGACAGGAAACTGGGATGATCCTGTCCCGTACTGCAGAGGTGAGATGTTGAGTTGTCGTGTCATGACGCTATGATGACAAACTATATGTTAAGTACCACTTTTTTCCCACATTTCAAGTGACTCATATTCAGAAGGTTTTTGTTTGAAACAGAGTAACTTTCCTGAGCCCACTTGCTGAGGAAATTACTGAGTTTTAAAAAAATATATACATAGTGCATTTTATTGTAGTGCAGTTTGTATATGAAAGGTACTATTGGGTCTCTGTGATATAACTTTCTCCGAGTATCACCTGTGAGGTTTGATATTTCTTGTTATATTTAAAGCTTTTGCTGTCACTATGGTGGAGCAGTTTCATAATGGATGACGTGAGACAAAATCACATACATGAGATATAAATATATGTTTACACTTAACCACTCAATGGAAAGGAATTCCTCACTGTTATGGCCACTGAACTGCTCTTTATTTTGCGTGACAACAAAGCAACTTGCGCCAATAAGGCCTGAATAATACACAAATGAAACGACAAAGATTGAATCACAGTTTTTTGTTATTAAGCAGACAGCAGAAGTACTGATACACATCACAAACACATGCAAGCACAGACACAGATATTGTGTGTGCATTCACACTCAGAGGCAAATAGCACTGACATATATATTTTTGTCCTCCTGTGCAGCGGGTTGAAAGGCATGACCACCAGAGCATCTCCATCTTGGCTCTAAGCCACATTCTTCCTCATAGAGAATGGGGAACTGACTTACTCAGCACCTGCAGACTGTGCTAATCTGTTGCATTCAGACCACAGTGATTGTCTCACTCTGTATGTCATCTGAAATACATAAAGGAACTGCAGGATGTTTCATAATGTTCTTTTTTTTTTTTTTACTGCCTCCCTGAGTGTTACAGGCAGAGATAACGGAGGTTAAATAATTTATGTATCAGTAAAGAGCATACTAATAGCTCAACATATGGCTAAAGGATTGAGGTTTTTTTTTAGTACACACAAATATAGTTGCGTTATTGTGTGTGAGGTTTAAAAAGGTTCGTTGTAGGTAAGTGGTGATGGTTCGTTAATCTTTTTGATCAATCCGTGGAAATACTTTAATTCACCAGTTTTACACATGAAGATTTACAGTTTGCATGATGAGAGGTACTGTACTATTCAGCTTGTGAAGATGAGATCAGTTGAAAGTGTATGGCAGTATTTATGGTGGTAGCCACAGGAGTAGAGCCAACAGGTGGACGATGAAAACTTTCAGTTTCAGTTGTGTCCCTGGACGTCCTGGAAGTCAAGGCGGTGATGGGGAGGAGCTGTGTTGCGCAATAGTAGGTCTGAGAAATAGTGACAGAATGCAATGATATCAAAAGTACAAATTGTCAATGACTGGATTTTGGCAGCATGGAAAAGCAGAAGTGATTGAGAAAATAGAAGAGCAGGAAATATCCACAAAAGCAGAACTTGAATTTGTGGGAACTTGTTTTCTTTGTTGTTTATTCATACATGGCTCTGAAGGGACCTTTCTAAAGTCTGAAAAAAATAAGCTAGATGATGTCATCAAGTCAGGATATGGCAGCCTCTTCTGTTTTGGCCTTGGTCTGTCTTTCTTTAAGTAAGTCCTCCAACTTCATGGAAGTGCAATATAAATGAGTGAAGTGCCCCTTTAATTCATTCTCCTCTTCATTCAGTAATGCCTCTCAGTCGTGCCTCTTTAGCTTCTGTCCATTTATATACTTTTCCTGTGTGTCTCTTTCATCCTATCAGCATAAAATATAATGGGCCATTGATCCCAGAAGAACTCTCTGCCAAAATCTGATTTACATTTCATCAATAACACTCACAGGCGTCTGTAAACTTGTGTCTCCTCGTAGAAATGTGTATTGAGGTTCTTAACTCTGAAGATAAATTAAACTTCACTTGGATTTAGTCAGTTTTGGTTTTCAGTGAAATATTAAACGACTGAAAACAGCAGTTGCTAATCATCTCATTTATGTTGTTAATAGCCCTCTCCTGCCCGACACCAACGGTTCCAGAGAACTCCGCAATGAAGGGAAACAACTTCACCTATGGAAGCAAGGTGACTTTCAGGTATCATTTGCATCCCCTACAACACCATGTTGTCATGTTGACAGTAGGAAATACAAACATTGGCTGTTAAAGCTATAAAAAAATAGTACGTTTAGATCAGTACAAGCCAACCATTTCTTAACAACATCTTTATCTAACCCTCTTTTCATCCGTCCCAGCTGTATGAACGGCTTCCTGCCTCAGATCCCGTATGAGTTCCAGTGTCTCACTAGTCTGCGATGGAGCGGGACGCCACCTGTCTGTCACCCAGTGACCTGCGGGGGGCCTCCAAATGTTGAGAACGCTGATTACAACCTTGACAAAAACACATACCTGTCCACTGTCAGATACACCTGTGCTGAGGGATACAGGTATGGACAATTTACCGTCAGCTGCACTGTCCACTGTCAATTCTGAAGATGATAGTTAAGTGAATAATTGATCATTTCATCTATACATTTAATAGCTTTGATTTGTTTTTTTTGATTGTTGGATAGAGTGAAGTTATGATACTAAAGTAACAATAAAATTGCTCAATGTGCTGAAACAAATTACAAAAGTAATTTACAAATGAACTAAATGGGACCATAAAACCACATAACACTGTAAGAGCAACAAACTGTGGAAATGTCAGGAGAATCAGTTTGTCCTCTTAGCTTATTAAATCTGTCCTGTCTAAATAAGTCCTGTCTATTTTCTAAACCTTTGTTAAAATAGATTAGAGTTATAGTCCAAGTGAAGTCTGATTCATGTCGGCAAATTGCTGCTGCAACCTGAAGTGACATGATGAACTCTGCATGACTCTGTATGCTGTCATCAGTTGTGATTTATTTATTTGTTTTCACAAGTTGTTATCTATAAGTCTCTGTGACTGTATTATTGAGCTGGTGTGAGTGTGTAAACTAAGTAGTATGTTGGTGCGAAGACCACAGGGCTCCATGGAAGTCGTCTGTGAAGCAACAGGGGAGTGGAGCAGGCCTTCCCCACGCTGTGTGAGCATCCTGTGCAATGAGCCTCCGGCCCTGAGAGACGCCGTGACCATAGGAGAGAACTTTGAACTGGGAAACAAGGTGCACTATGTCTGCAAAGAAGGGTAAATGTGGTTGAAGTCTACTCAGTTATTGTGTTGTCTTGTCAATTGAAAGTGTGAACATGTTAAAACTATGGAATCACTGTATATTCCATGAATGCCTATTTGTCCTCTGCATTAAACTCCACTTAACTATCTTCATGTGCCATCATGGATTTCACAGTGATGCAGTCCTAAAATATAGTTTAATTTTTTTTATCTGCATATTTGATGTACTATTAATAGAATTTCTGCATTAAAATAATTTTCTGATATACAACACCTAAATAAGAATTAAAATTTGTTCCTTTATTGCAAACAGTTACTGTAGAATACAGTCTACCATGCTGGGAACAATCAGCATGTTTGGACATGTGTCATTAGTTTCTGGAATATTATCAGTGTCTGATATCCTATTATATTTTGCTGCAACTTCTTTTGGTCTCCTCCATCTGCAGCTACACTCTGATTGGTCCAGAGACGAGAGAATGTCTGTCAAGTGGCCAGTGGAGTGACAGCTCCGCCCAGTGTGTTCCTCGCTCCTGTGGTCCCCCGCCCGCCATCGACCACGCAGAGCCCTACGAGAGCCACCAGCTGTTTGGAGACACTGCTAACTACTACTGCACTGACGGATACACTGCCAGCAACAACTCTAAGATGGTGTGTAATGCTCAGGGTGTGTGGGCGCCTCCTGATGGCATGGAGGCCCCTCGCTGCATCGCAAACTTCTGCCTACGCCCGCCTGAGCTACCCCATGCAATTTTAGATTCTGTCAACAAACCTAAATATGCCAGCAACACTGAAGTGAGCTATAAATGTGAAGAGGGCTTCATGCTCAACACCACAGCCACTCTGAGATGTCTAATGGGAGGAGAGTGGGCGCCTTCGCCGTATGATATCGGCTGTGTGCCGGTGAGGTGCTCCAAGCCCGAGAGCATTGATCGCGGATATGTGATTGCAACAAACTACAGTTTTGGGGCTGTGGTGGCGTACGGCTGCGATAAAGGCTTCCTGATCCGAGGGGAGAAGAGGAGGACCTGCAAGGCCAATGGAGAGTGGGGAGGAGCTCTGCCCACCTGTGTACCCGTGTCCTGCTCCTCCCCTCCTTCACTCAAGAACGGACACTTCCAGGTTAGCCACAATCATCAAAATGACATAATTTTAGATATTTTAATGCCTGATTTTATATGTATTTGCCATATAGAGATATATAAATATATATATTTAAATTGAGTAATTCTGATTAAATACTAAGTGAGCATAACCAAGAGAGTCTTTCAGTCAGGGCACAGCAGATCAGAAGAACCCACCAAATGTGCAGTTTGTCTGCAGTTCAATGTACTGTTTGTCAACATATATGGAGAATTCATTTTCGAATGGTAAATTAACTATTAATAAATATTTACTTTGGCATGAATCGAGTCACTCTTTCAAGGAAATTCCTTTGGAATTCAACAACTGTCGATAAACAATAAATACAGTATGTTTAAATGATAAATCCCTCTGTTTATCCGCCTACAGGTCAGACTTCGATACACCTTCAACAGCAAGGTGACATATATCTGTAACGCAGGCTACAGACTGGTTGGTCGTCCAGAACGATTTTGCCAAGCCAACCGCCAGTGGTCCAACAACGACCCTCCCACCTGTGTCCTTTTGACCTGTGACCCTCCTCCCAACATCGCCCACGGACATTACAGGGGCTCTGAGTTCCAGGTGGGTCAAAAAGTGGAGTATGTCTGTGATGAGGGTTACGAGCTGGCCGGGGATGCGATCTGGACCTGTCTGAAGTTCGGACGGTGGGATAAGACGAGGCGCCCACGCTGCTCACCGGTGCAGTGTCCAGAGCCGCCGCTGGAGGAGAACCACCTGGTCCTGAAGGGCATGGACTCTGAATCTGGGACAGTGGAATTATCCTGCGAGGATGGCTACGTCCTCGAGGGTGCTCGGTTCCTCCGTTGCACCCCATCCCAGGAGTGGAACGACACCTTCCCGTTGTGTAAGCAGGTGTTTTGTGGCCCACTTCCTCAAGTGTCATTCAGCGGTCCTTCCTTGTCCTCTCCCCCATTCCCTTATGGCTCAGCGGTGACCTACACATGCATAGACGGCTTCACTTTAAGAAAAGAGGACTCCGTGTCCTGTCTAGCCAGCGGGCAGTGGAGCAGTCCTCCCCCAGAGTGTATCCCAGTTGAATGCCCTCAGCCTGTGGAGATTTCTAATGGTATAGTTGACGTCCAGGGTCTGATGTACCTCAGCAAAGCACTGTACAGTTGTAGGACTGGATATAATTTAGTTGGCAACTCCACTGTCCTCTGTGGAGAAAAAGGACTTTGGATCGGAGGGGTCCCCTCTTGCCGTCCAATTGAATGTTCCATTCCTAATCAGATAGTCAATGGAAAAGTGGTTTATACAAAACTCCAGTTTGGTCATAGTGCCACCTACTCCTGCCGTCGTGGTTACCGCCTCCAAGGCCCAGAGACTCTGAAGTGCCTGGCCAGTGGGGAATGGGACGTCGAGCAACCGGCGTGTGTGCAGATATCTTGCACCCCACCTCAACCCATTGAGAACGGTTTCGTCGAGGGTCAGGATCACAGTTTTGGTGTCACTATTTTCTACAGCTGCTTCCCTGGCTTCCAGCTAATGGGTCAGGACCATCTGACCTGTGAGGAGTTCGGCTGGTCAAGTTCTGTTCCCGCCTGCGTGGCGTCAGACTGCGGCCTGCCTCCTCACATTGACTTTGGGGAGTATGTTAGGGTGACAGAGCAGACTTCTAAAGACACTGGAACATTAGCGTCACCTAAAGACTTGAGCTTCCTTCATGGGACATTGATTGAATACCGTTGCCACAAAGGTTACGACCTGACAAGCCCCACCAGGTTGGTGTGTCAGGAGGACGGAGGCTGGAATGGGACGGCCCCGTCTTGTGTCCCGGCAGAGTGTGAAACACCGCCCAGTCCAGAGCACGGCTGGGTGAATGTGACTGATACCGCCCTCGGCAGTATGGTCAAGTATACTTGTGAGGAAGGATATGAGATTGAGGGCGAGGCTGTGAGGCAGTGTGTGTCAGGTCGACTGTGGACTAATGACGCCCCCATTTGTCAGCCGGTTTCCTGTGGCGACCCAGGGGCTATCGCTAATGGCACTGCTCATGGTGGTGCTTTTGTGTATCCTGAGGTTCTTCACTATGAGTGTAGCCCTGGGTTTGTCCTCAGAGGTAGTGAAACTATCGCCTGCCAGAGAGATGGAAAGTGGAACGGACAGAAGCCGCACTGTGAGCCACTGTCTTGTGGCCCTCCTAAAGTCCCCAGTGATATTACTGTCAAAGGAGAGGAGTACACTTATAATAATGAGGTAGAACTGAGCTGCCAGCCTGGCTTCCTCTTACAAGGGAAATCTGTCAGCGTTTGTAAGGCTGATGGCACCTGGAGCCATGAGTCTCCCACCTGTGTACCTGCCCGCTGTGGGAAACCCTCACCAATACCCAATGGGCGTGTGCTGGGATCAGAGTTTGGCTTCAACAGCAAGGTAAAGTATGAATGTGATGAAGGATACACACTTAACGGAGACTCCACACGTGTTTGTCAGTCAGACGCACTCTGGGACAAACCAGCACCTCACTGTGATATCATCAGTTGTGATCCCCCCGAGGACATCAGCCACGGCTTCCTGAACGGCTCCAGCTTCAACTACGATGATGTGGTAGAGTACGTCTGCTTCGATGGTTACGAGGTAGTTGGGGATCCCGTCCTGCGATGCTCTGCTCAAGGCTTCTGGGTGGGAACCGTGCCCCAGTGCCGGCCCTGCCTCTGTGCCCTCCCTGTGCTGAAATTCGGGGTGGTTCTCGGGCGAGACCGCGCCTGCGGGGACCGAGTGCATTTCCAGTGTGATGACGGCTACAAGCTGCTGGGTCCCTCTCAGGCGGTGTGTGAGAAGGGAGGGGTGTGGAGCCCTGGGGTACCTGTGTGTGGCCGGGGGAGGTGCAGTGTCGCTCCGCCTACAGTTGCTAACGCTGTTCTGCAGGGCGGCAGTGCCACCTTCCCAGACACAGTTATATACAGGTGTCGGCCTGGCTACCAGCCAAGGGGGTACCCACCCCTCTCCTGTGGAAGAGACGGCAGATGGGGGGAACCCAGGATCAGCTGTCAGCCTGTGAATTGTGGAAGACCTCCAGCTGTAGCCCACGCTCAGGTGGTGGGAGACACTTTCACCTTCCCAAACCAAATCACATACAGGTAAATACTGAAATTATTCCTTTAATTTTATTTGAGTTGAAACTTTATTTTTCTGGCATTTCTGATAGACATTATCTGCCACATTGTCTTTTGCATTGTTAGTTACACACGTGTCTTTGCTAATTCTCTTTGCAACAAACAAATCCCAGTAAGTGTGTGTGATCAGGTGAATCTATAAACTTGTCGTGTATCACCTGACCTCCACCATGTTTTTTAGGAACTCATATGTCTGATAGCCCTTATTTCTGTGTCAAAATCATTTCTACCATAAGTAGACATGTTTGTTTACATGTTGTATTCTTTTTTTTAAAGACTAAATGCTTTGTGGTGGACAATAAAGTTTTTTCTGAAGCTGTTTTTCTCATGTATGTCCCTCATTTTGTTTTCTTCCCTGTCATGTGTTTCCCCCCTTGCTCTCCAGGTGTGAGGATGGGTATGAAATAGCCACACAGACAGATTCTCTCTCCTGCCAGAGTGATGGCACATGGTCCAAACACAGCATCCGGTGCCGCCCCACCCCCTGCCTGCTGCCCACCAACTTCTCCGTCCCCCATCTGGTAATCACTGGGAAAGAGCTCACTCCTGTTGGGGGCACCATCACGCTCTCCTGCCCTCCTGGCTTCTACCTGCAGGGGTCAGCACTAGCTGAGTGTCAGGTAGGAAATATGTTGGTGAATGATTTGTCCAAGTTTCTTAGATTATTAATCTTTATGAAAGTAGTTGGTTAAATAACAAAACAGGAGGTTCCTGGTCACTATATGCAAAGAAGATGTTCTGACCTGTAATTTAGCTTTTTTGACACTTAATTAAAATATTGTGCGTCATCACTTTGATCCAAAAAGTACACCTTGTGGTTTTGCAATACTTTTCGTATCTAAAGTGGCAACACTTTGCTTATCTCTCCCTTCTTTTCCGCTAAACATGTCAATAAGAAACCATGAATAATGTAGCATTTTCCTCTCCTGTCTTTTGTGGTATGTGATAAGCTGGGTGGAAGCTGGACTCCAAGCATCTTGACAGTTTCCTGCGAGCTGGTGGTGTGTGAGAAACCCCCTCCTCTTCTTCACGGTGTCACTGAGGGGGACAGCTACAACTATGGAGACTTTGTCATGTACTCCTGCCTCCCTGGCTTTAACATGAAGGTATTTCTCACCAGGCCACATTTTCTTCAGCTGCTGACATTACAAAGACAGGTCTCATAAATGACATCACCGTAAAATAGCAAACATACAACTTCGCAATGACAAGCTAAAAACATAGCTGTACTGGAAAACCAAACCTAATACAAAATTGTGGATGATACAAAACATTCATCTTTTTGTGTGTAACTGAGTTCAGGGTTTAACCTTCACAAATGTACCTTTTTCCAGATTTTCTTGATCCCTATAAGATGTAATTGGTATCTGACAGAGCCTTCAAAATCTCAGTCTCAGCCACTCATTTCCTGTAATACAGCAGGGGGCTTCCCCTCCCCTCCTGCACTCTGTTTTTAAACAACAGTCTGTCCACACTGAGCTAATGGCTAAGAATCAGATTACAGAAAGTCACATGATTTCTCCTCAGCAATCAATAGGAGTGTGTTGTAACAGAGCAAACAGAAGGAGCTGAGTCACTGATACACTGATACCCGCTGATAAACTAACTTCCTTAATTTGAATGCTTGAAACAATGAGCGCCTTTTAATACACTGAAGACGCACAAAGAGTGCATTGCTTCATTTAGAAATTAAATCCATGAATCCTAATTGTCTCATACATGTCTTATATAGCTCACACTTTGCTGTGTCAAGGTTGTCTGCTATACTTTGCAGCTTTACACTGTTCTCTTTGTTGCAGGGAGACTCTATCCAGACCTGCCAGGGAGACAGAACATGGAGTGGCACCCAGCCAGTGTGTGTTGGTAGGTTTGTGTTCATATGAGACAGACCAGGAGGTGTCTATAACAACATCAAATAGTTCATCCTAGTGTGTTGTCAGTGCTATTCTTAGAAATACAGGTGGGAAACACACCTTAAGATTAAGGAAACTGTTTTTAGTCATGACAGTGCAGTCACAATCAACACGTAATGAATGGCCGAGTAAATAAAGAGGACAACGCCACCCTGACATCCTACAAGAACACAAATCTTCATATGAGCCTATTCCATAACAAAAGCAGACATTGGTCAGGAATTATTTGCCTCCCTGCAGTTCTGCAGAAGAGGATATGAAAAGGGAAAATACTTAATTTGGATGTGACTGTGAATGCAGAAATGTTGGCAACAACGACTCTCCAGAGAGAGCTGCAGGTGTGAAAAGAAGTTCAGTCGAGCTGTAGCTCTGGATTATAAAATAATTTTCACTGTTTGCTGTTTTTGGACAGTTTTAGTGAAAAACATTTTCTGTGATGTCTCTGATCTCAATTTTAACGAATAATCTCAAAGCAAAGTGAATAGAAATTATATTGTACGGAGGGTACAGCCTAGAGTTTCTCATGATGTTACCTGTTACATTATGTACATTATATACATTCCAACCCCACCTTTGAAACTTTTTCATGCTTGTTTATTTTCTCCTCAGCACAGTCCTGTGGGCCTCCTCCCACAGTAAAAAATGCACTGGTCCAGATGACAGGAGAGACTTACCTACACAATGCAAGTTATGTATGTAATGTTGGGCTTCAGCTGGTCGGCTCTAAGACTCTCATCTGTCAGACCAACGGCACATGGAGCCTTCCCGCTCCTACATGTGAAGGTATGAAGGGCGGTTAGTAAGCACTTTGGGTAAATAGAGGGACAATTAAGTAGCTACACAGAATAATTCATCTTTACAATTGTTTCTCATGTCAGGGGTCAGAGGCTGCGACAGCCCGAAACAGATGCTGCACGGCAAAGTGCAGGAGCACAACCTGAACACTGGGCGCGCTGTGGAGTTTCAGTGTGATAAAGGCTACAACCTGGTGGGAGATCGTCTGGTGGTGTGCATGGGGGGCAACGCCTGGAGCTCCACTTTCCCCACCTGCCAGCGTGAGAAACTTTGCCACACACGCACACACACACACACACACACACACACACACACACACACACACACACACACACACACAAACAAACACACAGTTACATGGAAACATGCAGGCCAAACAAGTTTAACTGATGTGATATGATGAATGAAAGCCACTGTCTCACTTAGTTTCTCTTCCTGTTTGTCCTAACAACATGATCGCAGTTACAGTCTCACAAACTCACTCCTGTGCATGTGGAAACAATGCAAGTCAACCCCCCACACAAAATTCATCACTCAATCAAGAGTTCCTCCCACTTCAAGTTTTTCAAGTCTTTTGTCAAAATGAAACAAAACTTAAAGTAGTCATATGGGAAACTTACATGTGGCAAAGAACCGTAGGAATTCATCTCTGTGAGCTCAAAGTGAAAAAGGACATTACAAAATTCAAACTGACATGCTAAGAATAAAACCATATGCATAAGAATATTTAAGAATATACAGAGATAAGATAAAAATGAAAATAAAGATTTTCAAAGACAACAAACCAATTATTCAACAAAAAAATCTTAGTTAGTTGAATCCCTAATGCAAATATACTTTGGGAATATAAAGTACATTTCTTTGTATGCAAAGCATATCAAGTGTAAACATGTTGTTCAGAACATGGTGTTCAGTGTAATATAACTGAGTATGATCCCTGCAATCAATCCAGTCTTTGTGAAACCTGTGGCCGTGTCACAGACAGACAGAGTCTGTGGTATTTTACAGCACCTGTGATGGTGTCATATTGGATTACATTACACAATGAACAATGTCTTCAATATTTATCTATCCCTATTTACATATGTTGAAACAAGAGTATCATCAAGTACAGGCTACTTACTGTATATTATTGTAACACAAACTTTAGTAAAAACTAAAATCTAAAACTTTAATTTTTGATTTTATAGTTACCACAGGTGTAATACAGTGTTCATTTAAAATACAGGAATATACTTATTACCGTCTCCCATCTAAACTTCCTTATATGTGTATGTTTTCAAACATAGCCTCATGTCATGACACCAGCCATGGTAGCTTTTACATATTGTTGTTGTGTCTGTGTTAAACAATTAAAAAATTATACTTTTGTGTTGCTCACAGACACAGTCTATCAACTCCATGTCAAAAATAAATCCATCATTTCTGTCCCTGACAGCTAAGTCCTGTCCGGCTCCTCCAGGCTGGAGGGGGGGCGGTAGCGGGAACGGATCCCAGCAGGAGTTTCCTATCGGTCAGTCAGTGCGTGTCGCCTGCCCCAAAGGTCAGCAGGTGAAAGGCAGCGGCACCATCACCTGCAGGCCAGACCAGACCTGGAGCCCCATCAGCTCTGTGTGTGAAAGTAGGTACAGTTTGCAGGCTGTAAGTTCTGTTTATCCAGTTTTGTACATTGTGTGAGCCTTTAATTTATATCAAAATACTTTGACAGAACAGGAGGCATTTGTTTGATCCCTCCTTTCAAAACAAGACTTAGCTTTAAAGCTCACCAAGTTAATCATTTATAAGTTGAAATCCATCAATAATAAAAGCTGTCTGATATATATTGTACTAGCAGACCACTATTATTGTCTGGTGTCTTCTTATGACAAATATATCAGTATTGCTGTCTGTGTTGGGAGATGCAAATATAAATTTCTGTACATAAACATTTCATAGATTGTACTTCTATTTTATTGTACATTCATACTGACCTCCATTCTTATTAATTCAAGTTTTAAGTAATTTTATTATTATATTTGTGAATGAAGTCTACTTTTCAAAAATGAATTATCCTTTCTTTATTGATATAATATTTGCCTTGTTTATGGTTCTGTAAAATATCCTGCCTCTCTTTTTTTTCTAACCATATTTTATGATTATTGTTTGTGTAAAAATCAATATCATCTCATGTATGACTATTAATATTTTTCAGACAAAGTTAATTTGTTGTATATTCGGGAAATCGACAGTTCATCAACATTTCGCACCTCTGCATGCTCCCCTCGTCTTGTGCAAGTGCTGCTCCACACTTGCATGGCTGTTGGCTTAAATCTACCTGTTATCTCAAGTACCGTTTCTCTCTGTTGTCGTCTGTCTCTCGCTAGTCTTTTATCAAAACAAATGAGGCTGCTTCAAACACTGTCCTGTACGCTGGACTAATTATGGGCATCTCTGCGGCTTCTATGGCAACCTTTGTCAGATAATCCTCTGATCTTTCTTAGGCACAGTTGTCCTGAATATGCAACACAATGGTGGTTATGTTACTATAGCTCATTGTTTGTATTTGCATGGAGTCTATTCTCCTATATGCATGCGTACCATAATCCTTTTAGTCCTGTTTTTGTCACAGACAATGTTTAAGTGAAGCCACACAGCTGAACTATGTGACACATTTGCATGAAATTCTCTGTCTGCCAGGGTAATGAGGGATACAGAAAACACATTTGATTTCATTTAATCAACACAGATTTCTCTCTCTGCGGTGCACAATTACATAGTTGTATCTTATAAGTACATACAGGGGGTAGACAAAATAGCAGAAAAACTTACAATACAATATATTAGTTCTGCAGAAAATGAGTGAGGTTAATGTAGATGGTTATTTGTTGATGCTCACAGAGGTTCAGTTTGGCCACTTTTAAGATTGTTATTATTCGGTATATTGTGCATGAGTGGCAAACACTCATTTGCTAAGAAGGAAAGAGCAAATGACGACATACTGAACAAAGAAAACTCAAAAGAGCTGAGTTCACCTCTGACACCTCTGACAATCTCAAACAATTTGACATAATGAGCTTCTGTTGTACAGTATTGTAAGGTGTCTCTTTTATTTCGTCCGCTCCCTGTAGGCTTAGCAACTTTTCAACTTTGCTTTTACAGGAGATTAAAATGTTTTTCAGCTGTTTAGGCCATTTAGTAAAAAACATGTTGTGAGTGTAAGAACAAAGACATGGTTAAGACAGAGCAGCCTTTTCAAAAAAACACTAAGTAGTCTAGTGAGTAACTCGTGGGTCGTTCCATCTGGGCTGTTGTACAGGGGTGTCCTGTGGCCCCCCTCTCCATGTGGCCAATGGGGTGGTGCGGGGGGCGGTGTTCCAGTTCGGGGACGTGGCGGTGTACTCGTGTTTTGGCGGATACACCATGGAGGGCGTTGGAAGGAGCAGGTGTCTGGAGAACGGCACCTGGACGCCACCTCCCACATGCAGAGGTAGAGAGAACACAGAGGGGACTCCGCCCTTTTCCCAGGACACTTCTGCTTCAGCTGACTGTCCCTTTCGCTCATGACACTGCGCTGCTTCTCAGCTTTTTAATTCTTTCCTGGACTCCTACTGCTGCTTTGTTCTGTGGAGGATATTAACTTTTCTGTGTTGAAAAAGGTGCAGCTTCACCACAGTAGCTCCTCCCTACTGCTGTACTGTGACCGACACCTCTTTCCGTGATCTCTTAGATCTTATGAGTCATGAGTCACTCATGACTCATTTACATGAGTATGGTCTGTAGCCTGGATCCAGTCCCATTAAAGAAACAAATCCATCCTTAGACATGTTGAAACATTTGGTCATGTGCATTACATTTCAGGCAGAGTTGCACTGCCTAGTGGTGTCTTTTTTTTTTGTTGTCATTTTTGTGAATGGTTGGATAAAACTATACTTTCTGGCATCATGTCAAGATTTTTCTAGTGCACCTACAATATAATATAACACAGTTCACTATTTAAAACATCCATAGTTGTGGATTTGGTGTACAGCCCTCAGTTGTAAAAGTGGAGGTGGATTTATACTTTGTCCTGAAAGAGAAAATTCACAATCATCACAAGCCAGAACGAACACACAACCATAAACTGTAAACTGGATAATCACCAAGGTGCAGAGAAAAGTGCTGTCATTTGCACAGGAAACAGACATGACAACATCAATAGTCTGCTTCCCTACATATCTGTCGACACTCACCCATCTGTGGTTAAAACATTAACTCCTCTTCTGAAAAAGGCCATTCTGGAAAATCAGTGAAATATGTGGGCAGGTGATGGGGAAAATGGTTCAAAAGGGGAAAAAAAGTATCAGACTTTATTATAGAAATGCTATTTATCTATTAAGATAATGATAATGTTTAACAGTGTTGGAATATCAAAAGCTTTCTTTTGATCAGAGCTCACATTTGTTTGTGTTTTGTGAATCAGGTGACCAATTAGAAAATACGGTTGATCAAACTGGCACAGCTGACTTCAGAGTTGTTCTTTTAAAATATATTCCAAATAGACCATTGACATGTCGTCCTCTGAGAAAAATGTATGTGTTAGTGTGTTCAAAATAACAAATCAGAGGATCAAATCTCTTGTGTCGCTCTGCCACACTTTTAAAGAAACAGAGAAAGCACCACTGATCTCATGCAACATGAAATTCAAATGGCCACTCACATGTTTTGCATATGACAATAAGGGCTGGATCCAAGCTAGCCTTTCTCTAACGGCTGCTGAGTTTCATACAGAAGTACGCAAACACACACACTCGGGCCGTCTCTGTTGATGATGAGTTTTTCTACAGAGGACTTTAATCTGCAGCGTGTGAATGCTGTTTTTGTTCCGTTGCATGAGGTTGCATGGTCAAGAGTAGCACCAGAGGCTGTGACCATAGAAATAACAGAAAGGACTTGAAAACCCAATTCCAGTGAAAGGGGACTGAGTCTGTTCAGTATGTTGCTCTATTCTGTATGAGTCTCTTTCCACATGTAGAATATATGCTGTGCACGTGTGTGTTTCGAGCAGGATTCCTCTTATCTTAATCTCTGATATGTTGTTGTCTGTGTGTATGCGTGTGTGTGTCTGTGTGTGTGTGCATACATCTCCCTTAGCTGTGTGTTGGCTGCAGTGTCAGAACGGAGGTGTGTGTCAGCGGCCCAACACTTGCTCCTGCCCCGAGGGCTGGATGGGCCGACTGTGTGAGGAGCGTAAGTATTTAATCATGATATATTGTTCAGTAAAATCTGTTGACACACAGTTAATACCAACAACATGACCCCAAGTGTTTTACAACACAAACTCAAAAACTCGGTAATGCAACAATCCAGCCAGCTTGCGAAACAGGTTTTAGCAGACAATGGTGCACAAAGAGTTTCAGAGATTTGTTTTGTGTTTAGTCATCACATAAGTTAAAGGAGCAATAACTTAATAACGACCAAAAATCACACAAGAATGGAACCTGCTGTTTCTCTCAAATTGATTGAAAGGCCTTTAAATAGATTAATTTACAAAGGTCAACACCTACTGTGGCTTCAGAAAGTAGACAGAGCCCTTCACTTGTTGCAGACTTTATTGTGTTGTAGATTTAATTGTAAATTAATATTATCACAAATGTAAGATTTCAGTTTTCGATTTTTAACACATTTGAGAAGTTCTCAAAACATGTTTTCTCTTTGTAATTATTGGTTATTGAGTGTATATTGATTGGCAATTTTATCCATTTAGAATTAAATCCACAACACAGTAAAGTGTGCAACAAGTGAAGGGGTCTGACTACTTACTGAAGCATCTGTAAATAGTGAACAATGTAAACATTCTACCTGCTTAACATCAGCATGTCAGCATTGTCATTGTGAGTATGTTAGCATGCTGACATTAGCATTTAGCTCTAAGCCCAGCTGCTAGCATGAGTCACTCTTCGTTTTGTTAAACCTATTGCAGAGGGGCCCAAGTCAACAGTGTTAAATATATTTTAATAAAACACTTGAAGTGATAAACATTTATTTTTAAAATGTCAGCGGCATAAAACTTTTAAACATTATTGTGGTGAAGTTTTGCTGCTTTCCTGTGTTTTATATTATTGTTAATTGAATAAATAAGCAGTTTTAAGGCGTGACGCCTTGGGCTCTGGGAAATTAAAATGAACATTTTTTTATACAGTTCTCTGATATTTTATACACTTTTATACAACAGTTAATAACAATTAGTCATTTATTTCTCTACTGTACATTATTGTTCTTTACATTTACATTTGCAAAAAAAAAACTACTTGGGCGTGGCTGTTAAAACACAAGCAGTGGAGAGGCTCTTCTCTTTCTTCATCAGGACAATAACATGCATAACTCAAGCCTGCAGTCACAAATGGTTTCAAATGTCAACACTGGGATCAACTGTTTAGGATACCAACAGAGAGAGGTGGGATTGATGACCTTAAATCACTTCCTGTTTCCACTCATATCTCTCGTCTCTTTCTTTAATAACAGCTATCTGCATCCTGCCGTGCCTGAATGGAGGCCGTTGCGTGGCACCCTACCAGTGCGAGTGTCCCACCGGGTGGACGGGCACACGCTGTCACAGTGGTGAGTTCATGTGTGATGCTTTCACATGTTTATGCTGGTACGTATGTGGGTAAACCTACTGTGTGCATTGATAGCTCAGTGATGTATGATGGGAGTGCATGTAGAGAGTGAGGCCTCACCTAACAGGATTCCCTGCACGTCAGCATCATAATAACCCTCATGGCACTGACTCAGGAGGGCGGTGACGCCACAGCTTTTTTCCTTCTATTAATGTATTTGATTATATTTATGACCTACCTGCCGCTGACTGATGACTGACATATTGATATACTTTCCTTTATGGTTCAAGTCAACTATGCTTATAAGCTATCTCAGTAACTTAGATTGTACGTTGGACAGTTTTATTTATACTGGGAATCAGAGCAGAACTTGTAAAAAAAACTAACATTTATAATTAAATAAAGTGGACCTTTTCCACCTTCCCATTGCATTAGCAGATAGAAGATTAGTCAATCAATCTGGAATCTATGTTGTCTTAAATGGTTGATAATGAAAAAATATTATTTAGACAAAATAGATATTTTCCTCATTACAATGACAAGATTTCCAACTTATTAGTGCTACTTCCTCATAAGGAAGTATTTGCATTTACATTAATGATGACGTGTGTGTGTGTGATTGTGTGATTGTGTGTGTGTGTGTCTCCACAGCTGTGTGTTCATCACCTTGTCAGAATGGAGGCAGATGCATCAGGCCGAACCGATGTCACTGCAGTTCAGGGTGGAGCGGGCACGACTGCTCCAGGTGATCAGAGACAAACACACAAACACGCTGGAAAACTTTTCTTTTACATAGAGATGATCTTCTGAAACTTAAATGGAATAGTTTTTATCAATAAATACAGTGATAATACTATAATAAGTTTATTTGCATCAGTGATAAATGTGTTGTTATATGTAGCTTAATATGCAAAACAACTTTTCTTTTTACAACTTTTTAGTATAAAAATTAGCACCTTTATAAAATATATATTATGTTTAACTGTTTACAAAACTAGGAACAATTTCTGTGGAGTTCATTAAAGGGCGGAAGGTAACTGTTATTGTAACAGTTCAGTTAAGGCAAAAAGACAACACATGTTAGAGCCATGTTAGAGGCTCTGTAAAGCGTCACTTAAACACAACGGGGCTTTCAGTGCCTGTAAATGCTAACATCAGCAACGTTAAGCTCACTGTCATGTGGGGGACTGACTGACGGATACACACACAGACCCGTGCTGCTAACATGGCTAAAAAATTGCAACCACATGCAGCTTGTAACAGTGACAGTTTTTTTTTTTTTTTAATTTGCTGTGTGCAGTTGTTAAAGTTGTCAAATGACAGACACTTTTCATACATAACATTTATAAATGTCCACAATAAAACACTTAATTTTATGTATTTGATAGAACATAGAAAAAATAGAAACGTTTTATTCAGGAGAATTTTACAAGCTGTATGAAGTCTATATTTATCTTATTAATAGCTGCAACTCTGCGTGAAGCTATAAAGATACATATTTACTGTGGAAACAAACGCGGCAGGCTTGATGTCAGCCCCTCAATAACCCAGCAAGGTGTTAACCCTGAGCATATCTTATTAATGATTCCTTTGGGTGACAGGGCTGTAAACACAGCTCACAGTATGGGACTGGTTTCCTGGCTAGCTGTGGGAGCTTATTCCAAAGTTGTGAATCTATCATGTGGTAAAGCTCTTGTCTGCTTACTCAGAATTATTCCACACATTAAAGTGAATCATATTACTTAGCTCTGTACAGTAACATCTGCTAGGGGTGTACTTGATGTTCCTGTCTCCATTTTCTTGTTGGGTAGTGAGCTTTTCTTATTCATGTGTCCAAAGTTTTGCCAAGACACCTCCAGAGCAGCTGTGAGGACGTTTAACAGGAAAAAAAATACCAATTCAGGCCTTGATTTTTAGATTTTATATTTCAATCTTAGTTCAATCTTAGTGGGAAGTCATTATGATACAAATTCTTCCAGACAGAAGCATCATGGAACTACAGGGGAGCCCAAAACCATGTTGTGGGTCAAAGTCATTGTGTTGCACATTTTTTTGCCATTACCGCAATCTCACACCCTTTGTGAAATCAGGTTTACTTCCTGTACTTCATGGCTTAAGAGTTAGAAACAATGAGGGTCCTCGCTTGAACTCAACCTGGGAATTCTCCTGGAGAGTATTTACTTGCACACTAGTATCCTGGTTAGGATCAGGTTTTTAGCAGGATCACGGTTGTGTTCATGTCTGTTATTATGTCCTGGCTTTAGAAACCTGGATAAGCCTTTATTCTTGTTCTGAGAAACTTTGAGAAAAAAAAACAGTAACTGTAGCATGCACTTTATCCAGGTTTTGAAGCACTGTCTGCTGCATGTGCAGGTCCATCCTCAACTTAAGTTATATATAGTTTACTTGGTATAATAAAAACTAATGACAATGAAGTTAAGATATACAGTACACAAGGAAATGAAAATGAGAAAATATTCAGAATTATTCAGTGTTTCTTCTGACTGTATACAATTAAAAAAAAAGTGCTAAGCCTGAATTTTCACATGAAAGGTAAAACTTATTTCCCTCTCGTTGCAGGAAAAGGAAATCAGGATACTATCACTTCTAAAGTTTCCACTCAGCTCCATGTGAATCATCTTATGAAGGGAATTCTTGTATAGTTAACTGACACACTTGTAAACCGTTCATTCTCATCTCTCTGCAAAAGGCAAAGCAAGAACCAGTTTGTAAAATAAAGCTGTATTTTTTCATATAGAGACTCAACAGTATTAAACGTATGCTGCTATATACTTGTACGATGTGTAAAAACTATTGATGCAATTGTTCAATGTATATGTGTAAACTATTCTCACATTTTTATTAAAGCATAAAATACCATGAAATGCTCTTTTGATCAGATTCTTCACCCTTACAGCAAGATGTTATGTATTATTGTGCTTAATGTACTGAAATGGGAATTACACAAAATTACAACATTTCTGTAAGTCATCTTCATTTATTAAATCCACTTTGTTGAACACAAAATACAAAAGAAAAGTTCTGGAGCTGGTCAGGAGAAGCCAATTCTTTATAAAACAATTTAAAAAGTGTTGTCACATCAGGGTGTAGTCATATTTCAGCTTGTTGTTGAGACAGTCGATACACACATTGAGCTTACAGGACTATAACCAATACATGATGAGTGGAATAAATTAGTACCTGTATGGAATAGGACACCTGATGCTTATTGTACATAAAATGAAACTGGAATTTCTGAGATGTGGACAGAGGGTAACAGCAGCTTCTGTGTTTATACAAAGAAGGGTGTGTGTGGATTGGTCACGCAAGTTGTTGCAGTTTCAGTGTCAGCGTGTCTGCGTTAGCACCAGAGAACTCATCCACCTGAAAGACAGACAACACCGAGGGTTAAAACCAGCTTTAATTACAAAAAAGTAAGCAATGATACATTTTCATATTTTTAACACTAAAACTTTATTAACTTTTTTCTGTTATAACTGCCTTAGGTCAGATTCACTAAGCTCCTAACTGGACAAACCTGATAAATGTTTCATGTTCAAGGTGCGCGTTTGTGAGATTTGGTAATTAGCATAATAAAACACCCCTTAAAAAAAAAAACGGATATTTAAACTTACCTTATCTCCGTTCTTGTAAAAGTGGAATGTAGGCATGCAACTAATCTTGCAATAACCACTCACATCCTGAAAAGAACAAAAAGGGACAGACAGTCAGATGGCTGCACCGAGTCATAACCACTGCTACAGACTCCTGATGAGCCAACCACAATGATACATGTATTAATTGTACAATACAAACATAAGTGTGTTTGTTTTTTTAATTAAGCATAAACATGTTGAATCAAATATACGGTAAACTTTGACATGCACTGCCAGCCTTAACATGTTAGCATACATTATATTATTATACATGCACTAACCCTATAAAGAGGTCTGGAACACAATGCAACACCTGCAAAAGTACCCTGGTAACTCTAACCACTCTTCAACCACTCAATTTGCCACATTAAGTCCAAAGTATCTGTAACTTAATAACTAAAGACATAAAGTGGAGTTTGGTCAAAAGATAAAACATCCTTAGTATGTCAGCACTGCCCTTATGTAGCAATGTGTGTCAGAGGGTTACCACATGTGGGTTACAATAAGCCACCATGCAACAAAGTCATTCGGCCAAAAGCCATAATCCTCCTTAACAATGCTGGTAATGTTTAAGGTTTATTGGTCATTTATTTGCATTTTTATGTCCCAGATTTTAACACTGAAATGATAACCAAGCATGGTTTGGTCTCATTTCACCACACTGTATAACAGACAAAATCTCTGGTCACATGAGCCAGCTGTGGATCCACACTGGCTGGTGGAAGGGATTTCATGAATAGTCCACATTGCTTTGAGTATTAATGGCATGGCAACCCCATCAACGTAAGCTAAAACTACCAGAATGCGAAAAGGACAATTCCTTTAATGCTTCTCTCATATATAATAAAAAAAAAAAAAAAAAAAAAAAAAAAGTT
This sequence comes from Seriola aureovittata, assembly GCF_021018895.1. Lineage (NCBI taxonomy): Eukaryota > Metazoa > Chordata > Actinopteri > Carangiformes > Carangidae > Seriola > Seriola aureovittata. The sequence goes on from NC_079386.1 coordinate 13,121,170, forward strand.
TCCTTTACAATTCTCCTCAGATGGAGAGCTGTTTCAGGTTATGTGAGGTAATGTCAATCTTGTCTTTTAGGAGTGGTATGGTTAACACACTGCTCTTTTGGACTTCCCCTGTCGTCCGCAACAAACACACACACACACACACTCACCTCAGCCTCATCCACGTCCACCTTCAGGAAAATGACGTGCTTGTATTCAGGCTTTGTTGACAGAGCCTGCAAAAGAATGGATGGGTGAGCATTAAGATACTCACGGCACACGTGATGCACATGACGACGGCTGCCCTTTTATTGTGAGAAAATATTGTGTTTCTGTTCCTGGTGTGAACTCAGTCTTTGAGGGAGAAAAAAAAAAAAAGAAGCCTTGCTAAACTCCTGTATTATTTATTTAATGCGTTTACAGCCATTGCATCACATCTCCAGTGAAGCAGGTTTTTCCTACTTGAAGTGGGAACGGCTTGACAAAGGGTTGCCTGAGCAACAATCTCCCTCTCCAAAGAGATGCTCTTCAAGCAAAACGTATCCCTCAGGAAAAGGCTCATTTAAAACAACCCTTCATCCTACTTTGTGTCTGTAATTGAAACTTCATTTTACAAAATAATTTCAAAACACATTAAGCCATGTTTTTAGAAGACAATCATCCACTTACTTCAAACTTCGGGCCGATTTGTTTACAGGGGCCACACCACGTTGCTGTGAAGTCAACCACCACCAGGTTGTCTCCGGCTTCCTTCAGGATGGCCTTGAACTCGTCCTACAGGAAATGAAAACAGTTAACGCCTGTAACTGGTTTTTGATCATGCGGCTACATAATTATTCAGAAAGTACTGCTGGGAATATGTAAGTTTGTGTTTGTCTCCAGTCCATCATCTGCAGTTACTTGTTTGGCCATTTGTCAGTGGCTAGTTACACTGCAAATTTAAAACCCAACATTTCCTTCATTATATCTTAAAGCTTTTACTTAAAGCGTGTGTGTAATAGTAACTTGGATTCAGGCTTCAGTATGGTACATACAACCAGACCATAAGACACAAGGCAGCTCAACTATATAAATGTATCCAAAACAGTATTACTGTGCCCTCATGGGTAGGTTATTCTAGAGGGTTTACCTTTTGTTTCTTTTGTTGAGTTGTCCCTTATTTAGAATCATAACCTCTAAGGTATATTTGTGATTTTGGGCTGTAAAAAAAATAAAATTATGACCTCTTCTATAGAGTATATATAGACTATATTCGTGGTGTAGTTACCTATACACTCATACATATAGTACATATAGCAGTCATTACATTCAAAATCGAGAGGTCCAGAGTGTGAATAGATAAACTATGTTTGTAGAAAATAAAATGACTCTTCCCGTTATAGACCCTAACCCTACAATAGCAAAGCTACTTTTCAATAACTCTGCTTGCCAATTATAAATATGTGATAAAAAAAACAAACAAACAAACACACCCATGTGGCAATTAAGTTTGGGTATTTTAAAGTGCTCCGTGATAGAAAAGGACACCCGTTCCCACACACCGGGTAAAATGTGTCTGGCCCGTCGTGGACAACCAGCTGCCTTATGTAACAGCTGTGACGTCAGCCGTCCCTTTAGCCTCTGTAGCCGCCACTATTAGTAAACAATCCAGCGACATTCACAACTAACGTTATGCTGATTTAATTCAGTGAACACCACAAGACAACCGTCTGTAAGGCATTTCCACTGCAGCCTAACGTTAATAAAAAACAACTGTATTCCCGCCTGGAGGCGAAAGGGTAAAGTCTCCCGTCCTACACATGGCCGCGGCTCTCAGCCACGACACTGACGTGAAGTTAGTTTCAGTCCGGAGAAAAGTTATGATTACATTATGAGGCCAATTCTTCGTTTTTTTTTTATTTTAAAAATCCATTTACTGTTGTATAAGGATACCAGATAAACTAATCCAAGCCTTAAGGCTGTTTAAAACCAACTTTCAGGTTGGTTAAACATTTATTTAATTTGTTAAAGAAAGAAATCTTCATCCAGACCACGTTCGTAGATCAGGACTGTCTTAGAGACGTATTTATTTACAGTTATCACATCTGGATTGGACAACAACAACACTCCTGCAACTGTTTAACTCAGTTTCACATTTATGAAGCTCTAATTTTATATAAAAACACACAGAAAGCGGCGATTTCACCCACCGCCCCACCCTAACCAGAGCAGACCAAGTCTAGATCAAAAGCACCACATTTAAATTAGTCAATCCTGGACTACGCAGAGAGAGAGAGTGTGTGAGTGTGTGTGTGTGTGTGTGTGTGTGTGTGTGTGTGTGTGTGTGTGTGTGTGTGTGAAAATTGTTTAAAACACAATTGTAAAATGTGTTAAACCTACGAATGCAAAACTAACTTCAGTGCCGTCTATCAAACCGCCGTTATTCATGCTGAATCATCCAGTCACGTACCAACAAGAGGACTCAAAGCCTTAAACTGAATGTTTGATCAAATTTCAGACTCATCTCTCTCAATAAACGAGCCAGAAAATCCGACAAAATGTTTTCCTCTTCAAGAGGAGAAAGGGTAACAGGAATGGCGCGGGGCTGGCCCGCCGGAGGAGCAGCATCTACCGTTGGAGCACAGACCTCCGTGTTCACAATGGCGGATCTTAAACGACAAAAACAGTGAAATAAACAAGTCACAACTTACCAAACTTTCCACTTCGCGAACCATGATAGCTGTTGAGTCAACCAGGCTAAGATGAGACAACAATCGGTTAAGTTTGGCAATGCCGTTTTATGAGAGGAGACACCGCGTTTTATTGCAGCATTAAGCGGAAGTCACTGTGCTGTACCTCCAAAATAAAAGTCTGTCATTGTTAGACGAGTTAATGAAAACTTAATCTATTGTATGTTATTGTATGTCTCCTACTGTATGTAGCCAAACTTAATTTGTAAAGAGAAAAAAAATATATATATATATGTGTATATTTTTGTTGTCTGTATGCAAAATATACAATTGTCCTGTGCTGGAAAAATCCACCTTCCTTTAGACAATGGCTGAAAGGACTTTCAAGCTCACTATCTATGGAAAAATGTATATTTGCATTAAAGGGAAAATCTAAGACTTTGAAAATATGTGGCAACTATTTACGGACTTCCCCTAAAAGACTCTCATGGAGGAGAGAATTTAGTTTATTTAGGGAAACTGGGACCAATTGTGCACCATCAGTATTTTTCATTTATCTTTTCCTTTATCTGTTCATTAAACTACTGATCTATTAAGTATCTTTATGAAATACAAAGGTGTGCCCAGCTATAACTGATGCAGTCTAATACAAAACCGTTCAGTTCTGGTTGAGACTGTTTCAGAGCTGTTGATTCAACTTTGAGGTCAATTTGGAGGCTGGCAGGACTTTTACTTGTAATGAAGTATATTGAAATTGTGGTATACATTTACATAAGTAAAGTGAGTGTTTCTTCCACCACTGTCTCTATTAAGCAGAGCCAAGTAAAGACGTTTATTTTGAAAGTTGTCAGCGATGTAATACTTCATTTTCATAGCTTTACACCTCATTGGTTTGTTGTTGGACATTTTTAATCCGTCAGTAGAACTAGATGTTACAGCAAAAAAAAAAAAAAAAGTAAAAGTAAAAGTATGTCCTCCGGTGGGTGTATCAAGTGCTTCCCAATCGTTTGGATGAATCATTCGTCAAATCTGACCGAAAACATTAAACCGATTACTAGTAGGTCTATGACCAATTACGTTGTATTTTGTAATATTAAATAGTATGATAGTTTGTTGTAGTATGTGTTATTATTTATCCTATAAGCATTGGTAAGAGCAGGAAAAGCGGCCGCACAGTGATTTGAGTCACAATGACTTGACAAATTCTTGGTTTACCGTAAGTGACTAAGTCTGCGCAGCTCAATTTCACTGAACTCCACCCACACTGCAATGTACCGCAGGTGACTACATGTCTACCAAGTTTTTCCAGCCTCGGTTTAACTATCTCCAAATTATTTTATGCGGCGTTGTTTTTGCAGTGTGTCCCATCAAGCTTCCACCAAACTGAGATCAAACTACTTAAAAGTATTTAAAGTCATTAAAACCAGCTCCATCTTGAGGAGCTACAGAACAATGCTGTTTACGCAATGATGCATCAACATGACGTTTTAACAACCAAATAATAAAATGTTTTATATATATGCCATAAAATCAAAAATGTCTGTATTTCTTTTTAAATTCGGTGGAAAGTAAACAATGTTTTTCCAGCCTCACAATAACATTATTTTGGTCACTTTCATATTCAAACCCCACAGTGTCTTTTACTGTTGGATCAGGACCATTCTCCAACAGGTACACAAATTATCACACTACTACAGGGCAGTGTGTAAACCTTGTGCTACTTCACAGGACTAAAACTGGCCATAGCAGACTAACAGCGTCCTATGTAACCATGGAGCCGGGGCTCTCCACAACCTTATGAAATGCAGATTAGTAGCTAAAAATACAGTCTATTTCCTGATGAAACAAAAAGCTCCACTTGGCAGCAGGAGGATAACAGTGCCTCCGCTATGATCTAGACTCCACTCCTTTTAGAATTGAAAGGATCACACATTTTCAATAGCCCCCCCCCCCCCAGGCCTTAAATGCAGGACATGTATAAATTAACATCAGATTTGTATGGTATAGATACTCAGTCAGCCCAATAACACACAAGTAAAAGACATGATGCCAACAGAGACTTAAAAAAAAAGCCAAACAGTTTTTATTACATATATAAAAGCTTTCACTAAATACAAAGCGCATGGTTAATTATGTTACAGTAAATGAATGTATGAGCAGCATACCCACACAGCCCATTAAGGTACTTCCTGGCACATAGTTATCACTTATTTCCTTACTAAAACTGCCATCTCATGCCTTACTGTTTTCCCATAGCAGTCTGCTCTCTCCCACATGAAAAAAAAAAAAAAAAAAAAAAACTAGCAGTAAGAGCTACTGGTATTCATAAAAAAAAAACAGAATAGTTCAGCCTCATACAAATCATCCCAATTTAAGAACTTTTAGAGGATGAATCGTTTCAGATTGAATCCTTTAACAGTGAAATTATAAATCATATTTCCTCACGACTAAACTACAGGAGTGCTTTCATCAATAATGTTTTGTTAATGTGACTATAAAAATAGTCAAATAAGATACATCGACATGTTAATATGAAAGTATATGGTTAGTTGTCAGTCCTTCATGTATGAATTCTGTAATAATGTATCACTTATTGGTAATACTGTTCCGACTCTATTGATCCCATGGTTCACATCAGACTGCGACGACAGCCTTGCCGATGTTGTCTCCCTGCAGCAACCCCATGAAGGCAGCTGGCATGTTTTCAAAGCCTTTTGTGATGTGCTCCCGACTATGCAGTTTGCCCTGCAGATGCACAGTAAATAAAGCACAAGTCACAAACGTTACAACTGACGACACACAGAGAAATTTCTGAATCATATCAGGCATCATAATAAATTTGTTTTCAGTCACTAACCTCCTTCAGCCATCCCATCAGCCTCTTGAGGGATTCTGGGTGCTTGTGCTCCCACCTGCTCTGCATGAAGCCCTCCATCTTAAGCTGCTTGAAGATCATGGTCAGATGAGGGTACGGGCCTGAGAGAGAGAGAGAGAGAGAGAGACCGAGAGAGAGAGAGAGAAAGAGAGATGTTGAAGAAAAATATAAAATGACTTTCAGTGGGAGTCCTAAGGAAAGAAATTCTGTTAAGAGTCTGTTCATACATCTCCAAAGCTTTTCAGTCACACTGTGTCGCCCTCTAGTGAACAAAGGTGTTACTACATGTGAAGTTGTGAAGGAGTGAATAATTTGTTTGCACACTGTACTTCTTGCATTTCACTATGTCTTTCACAAGCAGGCATCAAGTTAAAGTGGTAAAATTAGACTAAATTATAGTAAATGGAAGGAGAGCGGTGCACACCTGTCTGAGGTGTGGTGTCATTGTACACAGAAATACTTCCACACACAGCTATTCTTCCAAAGTTCTTCATCTGTTGCAAGGCGACACTTGAAAAAGGGCCTCCCACCTGAAGTCAAGACAGACATGACAGTTTCACCGATGAAAATATAAGCAAAAATACAGTTTTAAACATAGGACAGAGTGTAATAAGAAAACAAGAAGAGCTCAAGGACACTTTTCGGAGTTGGAACTACACCACCATTGCTTACATTTTCAAAGAAGCAGTCGTATCCCTCTGGAGAAGCCTTCTTCAGTGCCTCCTCCAGGGATCCAACAGTCTTGTAGTTGAAGGCCTCGTCGAAGCCCAGCTCTTTAAGGAAGGCCACCTTCGCGTCAGACCCTGCTGAACCCACCACCTTGCAGCCCTTGATCTTGGCAATCTGGCCCACCACAGAGCCCACTGCCCCTGCTGCAGCATTCACCAGCAGGGTCTCACCTTTCTTGAGTCCCAAGACCTCCTCGATCCCATACAGTGCTGTGAGTCTGGAGAGAAGGAGCAAGAAATAAAATTGCAACCTCTAAAAGTTGAAAAGCATGAGGGTATGTTTTCCTTTCAGTTCTCCAGAGGAGCCCCTGTGACCCCTGTAATGTAAACTCTTTGTAATTGCTTCCAAAGCAAGGTTATCGGTGTTTGTAAGGTCACTTCAAACACCACTGAACAAAACATCTGGAGCCTTTCCCGTTTATTTTCTCAAAGCAAGACGAAACTCAGCCGTTCTCCTGAGCTGAGAGCCTTAAAAACAGCAGAGGAACAACACCCTCCCTTTTCAAAGGTAAGTTCCACTAGCAGGAAAATGGCTAAATATTTTTCAGGTTAGCACTCTCCTCTGATATTTACTCAGGGAAGGTTGAATGTATTGTTCACACGTGTGAGTCGCCCCAGGCTTACCACTTATCTATTTTTGGCTCCTAAGCATCCGTTTGCTTTTTAGCAGTTGCAGCTTCGTGTGTTTACTAAAGCTGTTGTGAACAGTCTTTGGCTTTTACAAACCAGAACGTTTTTTTAGTGCATTTGCTATTAGTCTGTATTTATGATTCAGCAGCGACAATACTTTACTTCTGGAAACCTGGCTCCTACATATAACTCCTCCGCATCTAACTTCTAGTTCTATTTAACTTAGCATCTGTCTTACCCTGGCATGCCGATGGTACCCAGAGCCAGCGACAATGAGATGTCTTGAGGCCACTCAGGCATGATGGGAATGAGGTCTGTCCCATCACAGACTGTGTGGGTTCTCCAGCCACAACGACCAACAACATGGCTTCCCACGGGAAATGCTGGGTTATTGCTTTGGATCACTCTACAGAGAAGAAGAAGAAAACAGAAGAGGGAGAAGAAAGTCACATGTGTTTTCTCACCTGCCAATTCAATCCATGGTGTCATATGTAGAGCATATGCACAACACACAAAACTCTTAAGATTGTTTTCAAGTGTGTCGTGATATGTACAACTGTGTGATTTTACACACTGTAAGTTAACTAGAAAACTAGAGAAAAACAGAACATATGGGTTTGAATCTGATTATTTTGACAAGCTTTGGAAAGTTGGAAAGTGGTCACCAAGTAATTTATTCTTCATGTTTATCAACAAAAACATTCCCACTGAAACAGACGGAGCGTCTGAACACTCTGCCAAGAACATTTCAATGGTCCAATTTCACTCTTGAGTCACTGGGAATCAAAGGCTGCAGTAATTAACAGCAGGTGTAGGTTTTGGTCTGTTTAAGGAAACATCATGTGTGCAGTACATCATGACAGATAAAAGACTCTGTGTGTGTGTGTGTGTGTGTGTGTGTGTGTGTGTATGTATGTATTACTTGGCCACTTGAGTTCCAATCATCACATCGCCTTCTTTCATGCGGACCCTACTGAACGGCCTGGGGAGACAAACACAGCGTTGCATTACATTTTATATGCTTTTTCTTTTTTTTCCCCCATTAAGGAATGAGTTCGTAATGTTAACAAGAGTTTACAATAACCCTGAACATTTCTCAAATGCATGATTCTGCTCTTCGCTCACCTCATGTACGGGTCGATACTGAGAAACACTGCCTCCAAAAGCACCTCTAAACCAAAAACAGTGGAAAAACAACAGTGTTTAAGTGTATGCTTAAACCACAGAGGTTTGCCTCTTCTGTATGTGAAGGAGTCAAGTAAACACTGTGTTTGAGACAAAGTCAAGACAAATAACACCACCACCTCTTCAAGCCTAAGCAGAGTGAATCAATGGACAAAAATGACCTTACCTCCATCTTTGGGCTTGGGAAGCTCCTCCACCTTGAGCTCAAAGTTGCTGTCCTTCGGGAAGCCCTCAAAGTGCTTGGTTAGGATCCACGTCTTAGCCTGGACCATGACTGCGTATTTGGGTGTAATAACGTCCTCACTAAAGCCTGTGTCATTCATGAAAGTAAAAGAAAGGACCATGTGAAATTAACTGGTGGTGATACAGTGCATCAAACTAAATCAATAGCAGCACAGGCAGCAGTTACATTTTATTGTCAGTGTAAGTGTTAAATGAAATGTCCTCAGGCTATAGTATGATGACTGGTTATAATCAGCTGTTTGTGAAGTCTTACAGTAAATCCAAACTGGAAAAAACAACAAACAGTAATTTAAAAGGAATGCATTCACCTTACACAAACACACCTACACACAAGCACTTGCAGCCATACACATACACACACAAATATCAGGAAGAAGCAAGTCCAGTGAGATGAGCTAACATTTGCTTGGAATAATTTCTCTGAGAAAAACAACAATAAAATCAATATGTGATACTATAAATATGACTGTTATCAGTTAGATAACAATGGTTGTTGATTCGACAAAGCAAACTGTAAAAATTAAAAGCTTAAAAACGAGAAGTGAACTCCCAGCTGTTGACTAAAGGTCCTTATTGATGTCCCCTCTCCAAAAATAGCAGGTAATCCAGGTCATTTAAGATGGTTGTCCCACAGACAGCCCTCTCAACTTCATTCATATAACTTACCAGTAGCAGCTGCCCAGAAAGAAATGGCAGAAGTTGTGAGCTCAGTGCGGATAGGCCCAGACGCGGCGGGTTGTTGAACGAATGGGAGGAGAGAGGGCGGGAAACGAGCGTTGATTCTTAAATTTCTGATTGGCTGGAAGTTTAGCGCTGCCCCTGACGCATGACGAAGGACGTTTACGTTTTCCCTGCGTGTCGACGTCCGGTCAGAGGTGGTTCTCAGTGACGTTTTCTCCAGTAAGATCTCTTTTTTGGATGATGGGGCTGTGTGGAAAAGGGGAATTAATATTTTCTGTATTAATGGGAAGATAATCAATAAGGTAGAACAGTGAGCATTTGATTGAGGATTTAAATTTACAGTAAGGAAAAGAGATCTCCCTGCAGACTGCAGCTGTAAGGAAGATCATTGGGGAGATAACATGCTTTTAGATTCCTAGGAATTCTTTTTAATTTATAATTATCATGGGTTGATAATATAGATAAGATAGATGGATAATGTTAGAAGGTTTTAGATACCATGATGTGTTTAAGTGTCTAACTTCTCTTCATTAAAAAACATTTATGTCCCATATAGCAAAGTGAAACTTGTGGCCCCAAATATATAACTACCTTTGCTGCAAGGTAGAGGGCAAAGAGAGGGATTTGGGTGGGCTAGCATTATACATGTGGAGGATATGGGAATTAATAATAAAAGTGAGCCCAACAATAGTAATTCTGGAGATTGAGCCATAGATCCATACAACATCACTGACAGGTCTGTCGGCTCCCTGCTGGAGCTCAAGAAGGCAGAGAGAGGGAAAGTGGACCTGTTAACAGCATTTACAGTCCTTGTTAGACAGCACTTTCCCTAGTACACACAAGTGTATACAGATGGGTGAAAAGACTTAGAACATCAGACAACTGGGGCTTCTTTTTCAGTGCCAAACAGGAAAGTTGTTGCAATAAAGTTTACACACTAAAGATGCCGCTAGTACTCTTGGCTCTGCAGTGGGTAGAGGAAAGTAAACCATCAATCTGCTCTGATTCTGTTTCAGTTCTTCAGAGCCTGAAATCCTTCAACACCAGTTGGCAAACTATCATGTTCAGAGCATTTGAAATATGCTCAAGACTCATTCAGCAAGGTGTGGTAATTGGGTTAATGTGGGTTCCAGCACATGTTGGTCTGAGGGGAAATGAGAAGGTGTATATCATCATAAATCAGAGGTCAAGGTAATAGTTTGGAAGTAATAGAGTAATAAAGCAATAGATAAGTGGCAAGGGAAGTGGAACACTGAAACAAGAGGTAGATTTCTATAAAGTTTAAACAACAAAGTTAATTTAACAATAAGAAATATAGGTAGGTCAAGGAAAGAAGAGGTTAGTTGCAACAGAATGAGGGTAGGTCATTCCAACTTAAACAGCACACTATGAATAATAGGAAAACATCAAATTGGTTTATATGAGCACTGTCAGATTTAGGAGACTGTAACTCATGCAATATGAGTTCAGGAACTCAGCATTAAATATTTCATGCACCTGTCAAGTGTACGGGTTGAGCAGAGGAGTTTTCTTTGAGTCCGTGTTTAATTTGGCCCACAATCCGGAGCAGAAGGTGGCGGTAATGCACTTACTAAGCTGGTTGCCAACCGCCGTTAAAAACCAAAGAAGAAGAAAACTGCCGTTTGGATGTTTGGCGCGTACAGCTAACTAGCTAGGAAGGAGTGCTGACGAAACGGAGTAAAACAAGTAAGTAATACGGTACCAATTTGTTTTTTTGTTGATAAGACAACACACTAAACTCATTACTTTCGATAGAACTGACAAGAGCCATTGTAGTTATTACCGTGCTAGCGATACTTTCTAGCTATTAACTGGCTGTGAATAGCAACGGTTTACTTTAGCTACAGAAGCTGAAAGAAGTGAAGCGACTATTTGCCCATTTTCAGCTACCTGTCCAGCCTGAATTTAAGTTGGACCCGAAAGAAACTGTGTTGGGAAGACTAGATATCGTTGGGCTTTTTTCTCATCATAATATTGAAACATAATGTTGGTTGGTTAAAAGTCCGTCATGGCCCTAACGGCTACAGCAGCTGTTAACAGAACGTATCCACCATATTACTCAATATTAATCTGGTATGTCTTGAGCAGGGATAGTCCTATTGATAATTTTGGATTAGATCCCGGGTAGACGACTTTACTATTAATTGACTGACAGTAACTTTATATTTCTTTGATCCATTTTTTTTCTTACATAGTACACTGGACGGTGCACACTTTACCAAAACCCCCTCACTTTTACTTGTAAAACAATTCAAATATGTGTGACAGCTCTATAGCTTTGCAGTAAAAAGGTCTAATCTACATAAGAACTTTTCTTAAATGGTTTCATCAACTATCCTGTAGTGTTTTGTGCTATATCTAAGGAGGGAACAGTGAGGAAGAAAGGCAGAAAGGTTTGGATGGGACTTTTATTATTGATTTTGCAATAAATCTTACTTAGAAGATCATAATGTTCAGATTTTGTTGAAACTGTTTTATAGAGGTTTTGTTTCAACTTTATGGCCATTTTGGTATTTGTAGCTGTAGTTTGTGGTGATATTAGTTGCATTATTGCAATAATCTGAGAGCAATTTTGAATATTCAGCCTTATGCATTTTAGGCACCTCTCAGTATAACACAATGCAATTCAAGTCCACCACCAACTATAGTTGACAGAATGATGATAAGATGATAAACTGTTAACAAATTAAGCTGTGTGCTGCTATGTATTTTGTATGCTCTGCAGGTTACTCACAATGTTGTGTTTTAGATTTAACAGCATTCATTAAGAGTGTTTTAAAATAGTTTAGGTGTTTCCAGCTAATGTAGCTGGAACAAACAAATGGTTCAAACGTGGGTAAAGCTCCAAAGAGCCGATCATTGCTTTGTCATATCTTCTCTTACTTTGTTTGTATTTGCTTTTACCTAATTCTCCATATTCCACATTGTGCTGCTCTGTGACTGACTAGCACAGTAACAAGGGGGAAACAGGGTGCTGAACCACCATGTTAGACGGTGGCCAATTTGTGGAGGCGCTGGGTCGTCTAGGTTATCCTGATGCATCATCACTGAAGGCCTCAGAGTTCGATTGGCTGTTTGACTGTGCCCCGGAGAACCTTCACTTTTTGCGCTTTGTCTGTCGGACCCTCAACCGGAACAATGTTCTGACTGTGGAGGAAGCACGTGCTTTTCAAGAATTAAGGAAGTCCGGCAAACCAATTCTTGATGAAGCAGCCTTGGGCGAGGTCCTAAAAACTATTGGCCCTTCAGATGGTAGCAGTGGAAACATCTTAGGGCTCTCTTCTTCATCTTCATCCTCTGGGTTTGCAGCAGAGGGGGATGTGGCCATAGAGGATTTGGAGGCAGAGCTCCAGGCACTGCGTAAAGAGAAGGAGCTGAAGCAGCGACGCTATAACAGGTTGCAGATTGTGGCTACATCCCGTGCAGATGTTGACCTAAGACTTGGTGTAGAGCTTGAGAGTGCTGTGTGTAAGCTAAAGGAGTGCAGTAGTTTTATTGGAGCCGAAAATGCTGAAACCAACACTCTGTTACAAAACCTAACAGATGAGGTTAGCAAACTTGCTTCATATCTCCCTGCTCAGCCAGAAACCAAGCAAAAAGCAGCAGGAGAACCTATGGCCCCATCAAACCCCTCTGTCGCCAAAAGGCCCACTGTCCTCCTCTCTCAGCAGTCCTTGGATCCCTACCTGCATCAGGAGGAACTCAACACTAAAACACTTGCCACCTTCACTCAGAAGCATTTCTTCCAGGGCATCTCTGACATTGTTGAGACGTCTTGCTCCGAGCGCTTCCAGGTCCTTGACCTCAGTTCTTGTGAAGATGAAGAGGAGAAAGAGATAGAGCAAGAGGGAAGAGAGAGGGAGGAGCGAGTGGTGGAGCGTAGGAGGACGGAGATGGCCAGACTTCAGTGGTCTCATATTGTGACCCAACACCAACTGATGCAGGCCATGGCGGAGGAGAACAGTGTCAAGGCTGGACTGGAATTTCTTTCGGAGAACTCATCTCATACCAAGGTAAAGCAGACATATACAGTATGGTGTATTTTCTTGTCTATTGTTTTTAATGTCACCGTTCTCATTGTTTATTGTTCTGGGTTACTCACTTAAGCTCTCCTTCAAAACTATCTCTTCACTCTATCAGAGCATTTCCACCTCCTCGTCACTACATGTGCGTGAAGTCGTGTCCAGGAAGGAGCTGCAGGCTGTGGAGGCTGAGCTGGAGGCTCTCCTCCATGGACCGCTACCCGCTGCCCTTAGGGAGTCAGCCAGGCTGCTTAATGTGCCAGTGGTGAGAGGAGACCTGGCTCTGCAACTGGCCAGGCAGGACTACTACACCTCCAGACAGGATAAGGTTAGTTGGTGATGTCTCGCTTTTCACCTTGATATAGTTGAGCTTCTGTGATCAACCTATAGTATTTATTACATATAATTATTTTTTGCGGTCTCACACAGACAAGAGTTCAGGGTCAGCTAGTAAACATACACAGTTGGCAATGGTGAGAATTTGTGCCTTAATCAAAAAAAAAATGTAATGACTATTTCTGCCTCCCAACACATACTGTTTTATGCCTTTTCCTTTAAAGATTTGATTTTCATACTAATGGATAAATAATCAAGAATTAATCAGAGAAAAAATGGTTTTGATCCATGTATCCATAACAGCCGTGTGAACTGTGACCTGAAGACTTAAAACCACGTCTGTCATTGTAAGACAACGTGGAAACAAAAAATTGACAGCCACACTAAACTGAAATATAAATCTCTCCACCTAGGTTCGTGATTACTTGCTCCGTCAAAAGGCGTCCTTTGACCTGGTCCTTCTGGCTCAGGAGATGGAGTTGAGGAGGTGGAGGACGTGTCTGAAGAAGCTGGGAGAAGTAAACAACAGAATGGTGAAGGAAGGTGAAGCAGCAGCCCTCAGGATTGAGTCCTTGGCACACCCTGATCTGTCCATTAACCCCAGGCCCAATCCAATCATCAGCTGCAAGGATGCAGCCTTCAGCAGGTAAGAAGATTCAAACTCCTCCTGTTTTAGAGTCTAGACTGTTTTGAGTTTTTCCTTAGTGTCAGCATTTTATAAGTATATGTCAACTCTTCAATACCTGTATCATATTGGCCTTACTTCGGAATGTAATTTTGTATTATACCCAACGCTTTCCTCAGACTGCTCCAGATCCTCGACCATGATTCAGACCATGGCCGATCAGAGCCTTTTCGGACATATGAAGCGTTGGACCAGGCTGCTTGTGACCTTGGAGGCAACCTCCAGGTGACCCGAGATGCTCTAGCCAGTGCTGGCCGTGAACAGTACTACACAGCTGCTCGTCTTTATGGCGACTGTGAGGCACTCCACAGGGCCATGTACACAGAGCTTCAGCAGCTGGTCTTAGAGCCGCAGGTACGTCCAACGGCCATAACTGACCAGGAGCTGCTCTGCCCCAATGCACAGGTGGGTTTGTTTCCTTTTATTTTATAGCACAGTCACCTTGGTCAACCATACAGAGTGCATTTCAAAGGCAATCCTTAATGTGAGTCAGTTGATTTTTAAATTACTCATCACTGTTGGTGAGGGAAGCTGGTGGCACAATAAGTTTTTTCTTTTCACATTGTTAACACAATTTCACAATGTCAAGTACTTAACTTAAAGAGATACGGGTGTTTGCTATAAAAACACTGTGAGATAAATGGCTCTGCTTTGCTGCATGACACAAGCTTTAGTATCAGGTACAGTGAGATTGGTATTTGTCTGCTGATCCTGTCTGAGAATATTCACATTTTCCGACTTAACAGTTTGAGTGAATAGCCTTTGTGTTTCGGATGTGTGAACAAGTGTATTTTTTTCCTTCAAATCTGAGGAATCTTGAGTAGATTTTGATTTAATATCATTGTAGATTTTGTTAGTGTCGGCACTACGCAACTCTCATTTTGTTCTATTCATACTTCTATAAACTAGCTAATAGAAATTTTTAACATGCGTCGTCAGTGATCCGATCACAAGTGGACAGCTCTCAGTACGTCAGTTCACACCTGACTTTAAAAGGCATGTCCACATGCGTCTTGATTGACCACTTCTGATCGGATCTCACTGCCCCGGTTTATATTTAAATAACCCCTCCGTGCCCCACTCGCTCTCTCTCTCACAAACAACATAGACTAAATAAAGAAGGATGTAGCCTCTGTGAAGTCACCCACAGGTTTCTGGAGAGTGGTTTTAAAGCTCAGAGTGGGCTGTTCCCTCATCACCATCTTACCAGTACCTGACTCCGCCGACCTTGTGGCTAATACAAAAATGGGCAAAGAGGAGGGCCGCGTGTCGAACCGAGTCTTCGGTGCATGCCTTCTTGTGGCAGGCATACGCTCACCCGTCTGCCACTCAAAGCGGCGGATAAAATTTAAACAAGTTAGTTAAAATTCACCCCCCGTACAGTTGTCATGGAAACTAGCTGTAGAAACCAAACAGTTTTTTGAACCAGGCTGTTTATTTCTGCTGTAAAGATGGGAGTAAACATGGGAGTCTATGAAGATTGACTCACTTTTGGAGCCAGCCTCAAGCTGTCATTCGAAGAACTGCAGTCAGTTTTTGGTACTTCTGTGTTGGCTTCATTTTTCAGCCTTGGAGGTTGCCGCTTCACACACAAACACACACACACACACACACATTAACGATGGACCAAGCGGTTGATTGGCTAAAAACAATAACGCATACCTGTGTATTTGCATATAGAGCAGAGAAATGTGATCCGATCACAAGTGGTCAATCGAGACGCATGTGGAGATGCATTTTAAAGGCAGGTGTGAACTGACGAACTGAGAGCTGTCCACTTAGTGATCGGATCACCCCAGAAGGATGTTAATACCAGGTTTGAACAGGGCCTATGAAACTAAACTGTGGCGGGACTAATCAGACTGTGTCAGAGGAGTCAGAGTAGCCGGTCCTTCAATGTGGCCCAGGACGCATTTGCGTTCACACTGCTAAAAGAATGTGGACACATGTTGCACAGACCACCTCTGAATGTAGTCTGAGTGATCAGATCTTAAATGCGTCCTCAATGCATCTTGGGTGCGTTCACACTGAGGTTGTGACGATGGACAATGGTATCCGTGATTGACGATCATTAGTACTATCGCCAATTGCTCATGCCTTTGCAAATGTCAAGACAATATTTGACTTGATTTCCTATTAATGTAGTTATTTATTATTTGTAGTATTAAATTAATACTAAATTGAATTTGCCTGCCACAGTTTAACGTATATAACTGACGCTTGCAACACGTGAGCACACACACACTCTGAAAAGACAGAAACACAGAACGCGTCATTCAGTTCAGTTTCTGACCCTTCTACTTTATATGCTGGTAAATAGTGGTAACTTCTGGAGTCAATGAGGGACACATTCCCTTTTTTGATCACTCCTCTTTCTCTCTCGCTCATAGGGTAACGTAACGTTGAAGTGACACACAGGTGTTGTGCTACCAGAGCCACCAGAACAACGCTCCGCTGCTTTTTTGATGAAACAAAATATCTACAGTTCACATAATCTTGTTGATATTTATATAAATTTTAAGCACTTGAAGATCTGATCATCACTAAAGCATGTGTCATGTAGAGAGCTAATACAAACAAACTAGTCAAAGTTGTCATATTGACATTTAAGGTGTATTTATTGACGCAAGAAAACATTCCAATTAATTTTTCTACCACCATAGTATAGTACATAACCTATATGACATTATGTATCAGCGTGTCTATCAATCTGTTTGTGTAGTGATGTTTCTGTAATTGCAGTTACTCAAGAATAGCACATTAAAAAAACAGCATGTTTACATCAGGTTCCCTCTGTGTTGCAAGGAATTTAACATTGCATAAATATTGCTATGACACCTTGATGATTTAATATGGAGGGTTTATTTAATATTTATACCTTCTGTCTGTTATGTAACTTGTTAAGTTATTATGTTAGGTATCTTTAACAGAATTATTTGCAAAATAGTTTAATTAAGACAGAAATGATCTTATTTGCATAGCTAGTTATGTTTGATTTTTTTGGTGTTAAAAGCTAGCCATTAAGTGGTTCAGGTACCTCCATATTTTTGTATATTTGCTCACTTAGCCTGTTCCTGTTCACGTTTTTGTTAATTTCTCATTCCTCTTCTTTTGTCTCTACAGGAGCTGACAGCAAAGCTTGTGGAAGCAGAGTCTCAGCTGCAGAGTTTGCAGCATGTAATGCAAGAAATCATGGGGGAGGTTAAAGCCAAGCGTTCTCAGCTGGAGCGCAATGCCCTCCTCAGGCGAGAGAGACAATTATACATCTATTTTCACTTGGATGCCCGCCTATTGCAGAAAATAGTGGAAGATCTGGAGAGCAAAATGGCAGCGAAGAGAAGGCAGTGATACTCGAAGCTAGCAGAATGGGGAGCTTTTACTGCTAGCTCAAACTCAGTGTGTAGTTTCTGTGCTGAGGGAGAAAGCCTGTGTAATTAAAGCTGAGATAGAGAATCTGATCTGTGAAAAACACTGTGTGCCTTCGGTGGAGGATTACTGATTAACCCCTGCTCTGCTACAATGTGTGAAACCTACTCAGAATTTGAAACTTAACTTGGTTTGTGTGGGAGACGGAGATCAATCCCTTGAGTCCTCATTGACGCATCTTTGGGACAACACTCAACTTGGGAAAAAGTTTGGTTGTATAAGAGCAGTGCTGTCTATACGGTGACTGGGATTCATTTGAGTGTGTATATTTCAAACAAAGAATTTTACATAAACTAACAGAAAAATTTTGGAATTCCGTATCTTGTGATGTTCTAAAATTTCCTACTCCCTCTTTATTTTAAGTCATCTGATAAATAAAGTAAAATGTTATCTTTATGTAAGTTTATTTGTGAATTTTTTTTCCATTTTATTATAACAATATACTATACATATTTGTGGAAGGTTAACAGCATACTTGGTATAGCTTTTTTTGGGTGTGGAATGGCCCTGTATGTTTTGCACATTGTTTGATGCACTTGTGAGTTGCCAATTTAAACCAGGTCTTTGTGTAACTGATCTGACTCTCCCTTTTTGTCCCTTTGTCCTGTGAGATCCTCAGGTAGGGAGAAAGAGTAACAGTCATTCTGATAGGGAGAAGATGGAGCGGTCTAGCAGCAGGTTGTACTCAGGACCTCTGTCCCAACCGGCCCAGAAGATTCTGGCTGTTCTTCGCTCCCAGAGGAACTACTCCCATAATCGCAGGCAAAGTCAGTCAGGGAACAAGTAGAGAAAATCTTGCTTAAGCTTGTAGTTTATCGTGACAAAACAGAATTAATTAAAGCCTCAAATGAACTGGTTTCTTGTAATTTGCTTAACTGATGTTCACAATATTTGTTTTTTCATTTCGATCCGTGTCCGCAGTTCGCCATCATCAGACATTTCAGCTCTTTTGTAATTGATATTTTCTACTTTATTCAAATTTAATTCTTTGATTGGCATTTTTGAAACCAGTAGGAAACAATGTTTTAGCCGAGTAATATTTGGGTTGATGATTGTAAAATATTTGTGACAATTGTTGCTCTGGGCTAATGTGTGTTATTTTGAGTTTTCTGAGTTGTGGAGTTCCATTATTTGACAAAAAAACTGTGATGGAACATGCATACTTTATAAATCACAACAGCATACTGTGCTGCTTGACAGAACCTATGTATTAGATAATTTGTCACCTCACTTTGTGGACATTTACTGTTTGTAGAAAGTATAAAACAAGACATGATGTAGAATTAACTGGTCAGAGCTGCTCAATTAGACATTTTATATAACTTATTTAATACTTTAATAGTTCTTCCCTTTAGTTTTGTTTTTTTCCTTGTTTATGTGGTAGTGGTGAGGTATTATGGCAGCCAGAGGGAGCCTTGGGCTCAGGGCAGCAGGAGCATGAGTCAGGAGGAGAGAAAAGACGAACACACAGATCGGTAAGTCTATGCACAGTTGTCATGTCACGCACTTGTGTTCAGTTAGAGTATCCACTTTGTCATTGCATTCACATTACTACATTTTACACTTACATTTTTGCCTGCACAGTGACACAGCAAACACTGGCAGTTAATAATTAGTATAATACAAGGCAAGAGGATGTCACTGAATTTTAAATCATAGTCTTTGTAGTAGTTAGATTGTTCTAAAATAGACACAGTTAATACATTTTCCTATTAAAGGATATAAATGTGATGCATTTATATGCAAATACAATAACAAATCCAAATCCTGAATGCAATTAATGCAAGTGTAAAACACAAAAAGTAAAATAAATCCCTCTCCCAATGCTACGGTTCCGGCCATGGTCCAGGCCCCAGGTGTCCTCATTTTTCACCTCTCACCATGACTCCTCCAACATGGGACAGAGCTCTCAGACCCCAGCCTACTATCAGTACTCGCAGACACCAGAAAGCTCCCTGTTATCCCAGACCTCCTCCTGTTCCTCCTCCTGCTGGGGTTCCTCGCGCCAAAGGCAGACGTCTCAGAGTGAAGCCTATTATCAGTGCTTACAGACTTATTCCCACAGAAAGTGCTCCGAACCCCCTGCTTACCAGTCCAGCCAGTCTCTGTCATTCTGGCAGCATGAGGTTTCTGAGATGGCAGCATGCGTCTCCTATAGAGACAAATACACCCTGTCCCTCCAAATACCCGAGAGACTGCCTGAATATCAGTGTAGAAAGTAAGTAGCAAAGGAAATATGCATAGCATTATAAGGTAGAGTATTTAATGTCCTCTGAAAATGTCCCCAGATATTAACAGAAGGGCATAAATATTAACTCTGCTTTGCATTTGCCCTTTAAGGTATTCATATACTGTATAACTTTGACACAAAGTTTAGCATTGACACTCTTCTGCTGCTGGTTGAAAAGCAGAGATTTTAAAATTTACATGCTCATTTTCTTTTCTCTCTCATAGCTCCACTGAAGAAATCAGGCCTTCTTTCATCCTCAGTCTTTGTCCAGATGAAGAGAGTCCTGATGAGGTATTCTTCCCCACAGTGGAACACCCAAATACTCATAAAGACAAGCCTGGTTTGACTTGTCATCCAGTCTCATCCTGCCTTAAAATAAGTGTTGAGACGGATAAAGGCACATCAGTTGAACTGAAAGAAAAGAAAGATACAAAGGGTTGGAATATCCTCAGAAATGATCTAGAAGACCCTGGAGCTTCAGACAGTCGACAAAAGTGGAAGCAACCTCTGTCTGACCCCACTGAAGAGGCCCCCAGAGGAGAAGATGAGGGCATATTATATCAGCAATCAGAGTCTGAAACAATCAGAACCGGAAAGATACATTTACCTCCCAGTGGTTTTGCAACAAGACAGGAGACAAGCTGTGATGCACATTCACCTAAGTGGATGAGACATCTAGATGAGGAGGAAGAGGTGGAGCTGATAGTGGATTCAGAAAATATCACTGAGGCAGGTGCAGGACAAGTGTCAGACAGAGAGTATGAAATACACAATGGAGCAAATGGAGTTAAGTACAAAGACACAGGACAAAGGGATGAAACCCTGCCAAATAAGTCAGGACCACTTAGTGAAATGGAAGGATTTCTACTGCTGGAATCCAATGAGATCACTAGTTTGCCGAGGAATTTGGACTTGGCATCTACAGCAAGTAATGGGGACAAAAGCCTCCATTGTTATTCTGAGGGTGCAAAGTCTGGGCAGATAAAAGATAATAAGCCTCAGTATAGACTTAAGACACCTGAAGTTAAAGATGTTGAGCATCCATTTGGCTCTGAGAATAAAAAGATATCAGTGGGATATCATACCAGCAGTCCGAAAAATATCTCGGTATCTTTAGAAAGAGGAAACCACAAGGTGAGCCCATGCCAAGCTGAAACCCCTCCAGTCTTGGGTCAGACTGTGACTGAAAGAGCAGAGAAGCACCACACAGAGGGAGCACTGGTGCAGTGCGAGTCCTCCAAATTAATCCTGGGCAGAACCACAGAGGCAAGGGTGGATGTAATAGAGGTTGGATTTGAAGTGGAAACAGAGAGCAGGACAAAGGCAGGCACTGAAGATGAGATGGAGACTGAACAGCCCCATTGTTATGATGTCCAGCAAAGAAACTGGCAGTGTGAGACAGATTATGCAGAAGTCGAAGAGGTACCTAGAAGAGACACTGAGCCAGGAAAGGGGGCGATAGACAGAGATGAGTCAGTGATGCCACCTGTGGACAGTCAAAATGAGAGTACATCTACAGGTAAATGCATTATTCGTGATGCCGTGACACATAATCTTAGTTTCTATTAGGTGATTATTTTGAAATTGTGTCTGTAGTATTTATATTCTATTCACCCTCATCACTGTCATTAGTTTACAAGTTGTTTAAATTTCAGTTCACCAATTTAAAATATTATGATAGCAGAGAGTAATTGAGGGGTGAGAGGGGGTAGAATCAGTTAAGGCTTTTAGAATGTTACCAAAATAAATAGTCATAGTCAAACAAATATTCATAAAGATATCAGCATGACTCTCCAGTTTTATAATGAATGCCACCTTTTTATTACTTGATTTCTTGACTAATATGTAGTTCAACTAATAACCACTAGAGAGTGTTAGAATACTTTTCTATGTGAATGCTATAACCAACTGCAGGAGTACTTGCACTCCAGCAAAACATGCCAGTATCCATTTGTATGGTCAACTAGTCACACAAGAACTCATTAAACCACAGGGTCTGTTTAAACTACTCGAGCAGTATGAATTCTACAATTTAAATGGTTGATGGACTCAAAGGATTACTAATTACTACCCTTATGGTCAAAGTCAGATTCTTGGTGCTGTATTACATTAATGAGGAGTCTGTGGTGTTTTAGGTTACGAATGTGGGCCCTGAAAATATACCAATACAGCCTAAAAGTTTATAAAGCTACACTCGCCATCAAATGTATACAATCCTAAATTGAAATTTGGAATTTCATTTGTAGTTGGAGTACAAATGAAGTGTTTAAAAGTGCTCTTGTTTAACCCAGGAAATAAATGTTCTTTTATTTTTTGACTCAAATTAAAATTGTTTGGACTGTTTTTGATGCTAGTTTAGGCAAAACAGTACTAGGGGGTGCTAAAGCATTTCAAGTTGTGCCAAACTCTTGCTAATAGCTCTCAGCCATCTTTCTTTTTTATTGGAGTGGTAGCGATGACAGAGCAGTGCTGAAGAGACTCAGCACTGACAAGAGGTGCTGTGTGCCTGCTCACCTTACAGCCGCAGGAGGGAGCTTGAGTCTGGCTGCTGAGACCATGCTGAGTCAACTCGGACACATACACATCTACAAACACATACTCAGCAACACACGCACAAGTTGTGTCGTAACAAAACGTCAGTTTGATCTTAGCCAGGATTTATAGAGTTGGCTGACCTTGTCCTGTCACACACTGAGGTCTCACGCACACACTGCGTTGAGCGCCCACACGTGCTTACTCAAACACATGATTGAGAATGTGTCTGAAAAGTGATGAGCAAATAGAAATGGTCTTACCTCCTCCCTTCCAGAGGACTCAGGCAGAGTAAGGTGTCCCACGGCAACGTTGTCCCAGGAGTGCAGGGCAAACGAGTCAGGATTCAAAGTGCCATGTCTCTGTGGGAACCACCAGCAGCATGACAATGTACAAGTGAGTCTTTGTGGCACAAGGTTACAACTTAATGACTTTACTTAAAGCAGTGTTGATTGCCTCAGATATATTTTAAGACTGTTTTATAACTTTTATGCCCTATTTGAGTACATAATGTCGGCAAGATGGGGCGAGAACACGACGCAAAGATCTAGTCAAATTCAAAGTTTTATTGGTTCTGTAAGTCCCCTTTTTTTACTACTTTAATTGGGGAAAAGTGTACCTCACTTGCTGAGATTTGTTTACTTTACTTTTTATGCAGAAATACTGATGTCTTTATTTTTTCCTGTTTTTATCTGTCTCCCACTCTACCCCAGTAATCCCTGTATGCGGGGGCATCGGCGTGTATAGCCCCAACACACCAAAAAGTCCTGAAATTTAAATAGCTGCTTTCCAAAGGATTAGGCTTGTATTTCCCCGATGCACATAGAAATCAATCTGGCTTGTGTGGAAAGGCGTGCCGTCTGCAGTATTGCAGCACGCTGACAAGTGATAGCTCCCCACTGAGTCGTAAAGTAAAAAAAAAAATTCACAGAGTCACAAAAGACACAGTAGTCAGTCACAGCAAAGAGACTAAAGTGAAAGAGAGGAAGGAAGGTGGAGAGGTGGAAGAGTGGGAGAGAAGCAGTGAAAGAGCTGAAGGGGACAAAAGTGGTGGAGGGTGAAAGATGGAGGAGAAGAAGAGAGATAGAAAGAGGTGCAGGACTTTACTGTATTGCTACAATCGGATTCAAACACATCAATCCATTCTGTGACTTTCTTCCCTCATTCACTTTCTCACTCTCCTGCACCCAGTGCTGGGCTATGGGCCGTGGCCTGCCTTGGTTTTCTATCTATATCCTGTAGCACAGCACCCTGGGGGGGTTGATGACTTTGTCAGCAGGAAAAGGGGTTGTGTTTACAGGGAAATGAGGAAGACACTCCTCAGGGAGCTGAATCACAGGAATTCCTAACTACAGACCTCACTGCCAACAACCATATAGGGGTTGTGCACATACATAAAACTCACACATGGTCTTTGAAAATCCCAAGAATACCCAGCCTCACATTTCTTACCTTGATTTCAAAGAACCCAAGTGCATGTGTGCGTACTTTTACATAAATAGAGATGGGACTTATGGTTATGAATAATGGATATGTTTTTAAGATGCTTGAAAGGTTACAGGAAGGTGAGGTATGCTTTTCAAAGGTAGGACTCAAATTTCTGTCATCTTGTTCTTTCTCACCTTTACTACCACCACACCTTTTTTCTCACATGTCCAATTCTCTACTGACCTCTATGAGATCATAACATCTCTTTACACAGTACCATACCCACGTTGTGACATTAAGTATTACATTACATACATATATGTACAGGCCATGTACATTCATGTATTCATACACTGTCCCATACATGTAATCTGTTCATTGAACCCTTTCAAATCCAATTGGGTTGTGTCAAATATTCATTGTCAGTGTTTTTTATTTTTCATGAAAAATAGATAAGCACGAATGAGTGCGCGTGACTGTTGAGTGAGTGAGTTTGTGTTTGTCTGATCCTGTCCCAGCTTCAGGCAGACTTGTCAGACGAACAGTGTCTTGACTGTCTATGTTTTTGTCTGGGACACAGCGCTGAAGGCTGAGTAGGTGCATCACTTCTCTCATCACATCCTTTTTTCTGCTCTTTTGTCTTCCCTTTTTATTTCATCTTTCTTGCTCGACCACCTGCTCACCTGTTTACTTTCTCAGCTCTCATTCACCAATTCAGCTTTATGTAACCAGCTTTAAATTTGGATGGGAATGATTAATTTAGGCTTGCATCCCTCCGTGTGTTAAAGCTAAGTATGTGCAGCTGAAATATATTATTTAATTTAACCAAATTTTCTAAACTGATTTGTTATTTGTTATGTTTTGATTCTGTATGTAACAAAACCATTATGGAAGGTGAGAGTATATTTTCAAGTGCCTTCTGGTGCTGCAGAATGAGTTTATTCTCGCCTGTCATTTTCTCTCTGTTTCCCTTGTCCCTGTCTGACTGCATACTGTTCACCTTTTCTGTTGCATAGACTGCTAATGGAAGCATCAGCGGGAGCAGCTCAAGGACCGTACTGGCCCCAGCAAGCACTTTAGCTACTGGACAAAACTCCTCCACATGCAAGGACTTGGCTTCATCTTCCTCAAAACCAAACAAAAAACTGGAAAACTGCTGCGTACCTACTTTCCAAACTCATTCACATCAACCTCCTCAGATTTCCTCCCTCCCCCTGAAGAGGAAGCATGAAGCACTTCAGCAACAAAGTGATAACTGTCCTCCCAAAATCTGCCTAACCAAGCGTCCTCCAAAATGGGAACCACCTCGTTCCTCACAAGAAAAGGCAAGGGAAGGAGGAGTCAGAAAGAGTATCCCCAAAACCTCTGTCCCTGAACATGCAGCCGTACTCCCAGAACCACAGACTAAAGCCATGCCTTCAAATGAAACAAGAGTCATGTTAGGGGTTCGTACGCATCCATATGTCCTGAAGCAAACCAAACAAAGGCGTAGTAAAATGGAAGAAAGGTGCCATGAATCCACCAGGATAGTTTCCAAAAAGACCCCACACTCTGTGACATGCAAAACACTCAAGCACAAGCAGGCCAAATCTGGGCCTGACCATGACACAGATGGGTCAAAAACATTCCATGAATTGGCCAAAACTGGTAAGCCCCAATCCACAGCTGGATATCTGACTGAAACCCTGACGTCAGACCCCAGAGTAAAGGATTCTGGGAAGCTGAACTCTGATGAGAAGATGAAGATGCTTGAAAAAGCTGGGCAGGCCAAGACACTGGTGCTAACCATGGTGTATCAGGACGGAACCACTCAGTTAGACCCAGAACAGGTGAGCAGAGCTGGGGGACAGGAGGCCAGTATCATCTGGAAATTATAACCAAGGAGCTGTCACAAGAATAAGAGAGTAGAATTTATAATGCTTATAGCATATATGAACACAAGGCTCTAGGTAACATTAGCAATACACTGTCGGTCAGGTTCTTATTTCAAATTGACTGAGTTGCATTTAAAACTTGTACAACATGCTAGTTAATCAAGGATCACTTTACTTTCCCAGCTGTGGTAAGATTAGTGTAATCTGTTCTTCTCTCCCGCATTACTGCTTCATTAACTGTTTGCTCTGATCCTTGATATAGAAGCTCACTCTGCCAGTGTGTGGCCTCCTCGTACTGATGAAGAACGATCTTGATGGCAGCACACCAGAGGACTCTCTTGGGCCAAACGACAGTCTGGTCTATTTAAAACTAGAGCGGACACCTGCATGGGCCCAACAACACACACATCAGAGCCAGGAACTCTTTACTAGGTGTGCAAGTGTATATGTTTGTTGTTTGAGAATGAGAGAGATGTGATAGTGAATATGATGATTAGTGTACGTCCATTTGTGCTTATGCATCTATCAAAAAGACTTATGCATGTTATGTATAATGCGTGTGTGTGGGTGTATGTCCTGTAGAGATATGCTGCTACAGGTACTATCAAGATCTCAACTGGTGGTGTGCTATAAAGCCAAGGATTTGCTACGTACGGCTCTGCAGTTTCACAAACGAGACCTCGACTGGAAACAAGGCATAACACACATACAAACATGCACATGAACACGTACTAACACGTACATACAGTCATGCAGATCTAGTTCTTCGGATTGAAAGGTGGCTGTTAAATGTTTGTGGTTTCTTCTCAGTATTTCTTTATTCCACTGAGTATAATCATCCAAAGCACAAAGGATTGGTGTAAAAATAAAACATTATTCAAAAGAAGTTTGGCAGTTTCCACAAACAGCAGCAGCTAAAGCTTGAATTATTTTGATGACAATGGATTTCAGTAATGACAAGTTTTCACAGGAGAAAATGAGAATCGAAACATTCACTGACCAAGTGTCTGATTGCTGCAGGAGTGGCTGAATACTCCTGCAGCAAACATTTTAATCACTGTATTGTACAGATCTTTGAATACTGTTTAAATTCATAAAGAGCTTTCCTCTCTGTCCAGTGTTAGGCTGTCGTATCCAGGACCCACAGGTGTCAGGGTGGCTACTAGATCCTGTACATCCCTTCTCTTGCTACCAGGATCTTCTCAATAAACACTACAAAAGACCCAGTACAACACCTGCCCTGGGCACCAAGAAGGTTAGTTAAAATGTGAATTTTTTGATCCCAGTAAATTGTTGATTTCTGTGTCTTGAAGGACACCATGGTGGACTTAAGTCAATACTTCCCCTCTATATAGACAGAATAGAATAGACAGTGGCTGTAAATGTTCAGAAATCTGTCCTTGGAAGGATAGAGAGCCCTTTAAGATAGTTCATACTCCATTTAAACATCAACTCCCAAGTACCTGGACCACCTGTTCATCCCTGAAAACAAGAAAGATGTAATTCTACAAAATCTTCTTCTAGAAAGCAAACTCAGTACCATATGTTACTCCTCGTCTACTCTCTTTCTCCATGTTTGTCTATCTGTCTCTCTCAGGTTTCTCAGGTCATCTCTGGTCTCTCTTCACTTTACTGGCTGAATATGGAGCTATGCTCTAAACTACAGGTTAGCAAATGCACCTACAAACCCACTCACTCACACGCACCAGTACATTCAGTTGACACAGACTGCTTTACTCACTGTTTGTGTGTCCAGAGCAAGGGGCTGTGGGAGCTTTACTCAGACATGGAGCTGAATATGATTCCTGTCCTGGCAGGTGAGGACCACTTAATTCTCCATTTCAACCCTGATTCGGTGCATTTGTGGTGGGGGAAAAAAAATCCTTGAATGTCCCTGATTAATTAAATAAAGTACCAGCCGTGACTGATTTGTGTAAGGACAGATAAGCATGCAGCATTGGCTGATTATATCCTCCATTTATACTTGATATTTATACCATATGAATTTGAGTCGCTGTGTTAGTTGAAGCTGTGGCTGAGAGATGATATAAGATTACTGACAATGCTCTAAGTCAACTATAAATTTGAAGAAGATTGCTGCTTCCCGTTTTCACTTTGATGTCACTATGTTCTTTCATGTTAACATTCAAACCAGGTTTCTGTCGTTAACTCTATTCTCAGTAGTTCACTGCTGGTTTTGTCTGTGTTGTTTCAGCCATGGAGAGCCATCACATCCATGTAGACAAAGAGGCTCTTAAGAGAACTTCAGACCTGCTGGGGGTAAGACAGCACATCAGTGCAGAAAAACAAACCCTTGTGGTAATTTGAATACTATGGCCAATGGATCAGTGTTATTAATAAATAGAGCATATATTTTCATATGGCTGCTGGCGCGGTAGACAAACTTATCTCCCACAGCCAGGAATTATCAGCACATGCCCCGTGGTTAATGTTAATTTCCCACCAGAACACAACAGTGGAACATGAGCAGTGTATACATATATAAACTCTGTTCAGTGTGATTAAAGATAGGTTAACTTTACGTAATTTAATTTAGATCGAATTGGCTGCCTTGTTTTAAGTGAAATACTGCAGCAGCACAGGTCTGAGATTAAAGTGGGTCAATGCTTTAGCTAGTGTTCGCAACAGTATTCTATGTATATTTCTTTCTTTTTTTTTAATAAGAAACATAAAAAAAACTGTAGGCATAAACTGATCTTGAGACAGTCAGAATTTTCTACTCGAAGAAAGCACGTAGCAAAAGAGTAGGAGGATGTGAAAAACTGGAGAGTCCTCAGGAAAAAGAGCGCGAGAAGGAAAAAGAAATAGAATTTCTCTTTTTCTTCTTCTGGGTAGGATTAGTGAGGTGGTGGGTGGACGTCCTCTGGGGACCTGTCCTGTTTACATGCAGATAAAAGCCAATTCTAGAGACTGCATTTGAGAGTGATCATGGACACACAAAGACAGACGCACAGATGTTGTCGACACACGCATGCTCAGAAATACACACATGTTTGTAATCAGTTTTGCGGGCAGTCATAGAGACACACACTTTTAAACCCACTTCCAACTCTTGCAAGAGCCAGCAGGGGTGTTGTTGTGGAGAGAGTCTTGGTATCTTGTCGTGTTACTATAAATAGGATGGATGTCTTTTTCCTTCAAGAGGCTGTGCTGCAGGAAGGAGCATCGCTGTCTGCCTCTGCCAACATACACACATACTGAGGCAGTGAAGTTTTTGCAGACTGCTGCAGAGTTGTATGTGTGTGTGTGCTTGTGCTTTTATAATATGTGCCTGTTAGCGCAGCCACGCATGTCCCCACTCTGTCGTGTTGGATTTCTTTTTATCTGCGCTGTCAAGTTCACCTGTCTGAACACCAAGCAGAGGATCCCTCCTGTCAGTCAGGCTGCATCTTACAAACATGCTCACATGCTCTCTCGTCTTTTCAGCCAGTATTATCAAAAATCAGCCGGACAGACGCCACTTAATAAACCCTTTTTCACCTTCTGTCTGTGTTTTCCAGGCATCACTATTCAGATCAGATTAGATTAGGCATCTATCATGTCAGAATCAAACTGAAATGATGCAATGACTAATCCTAATGCGATGATCCAAAATATTGTCTTGCAATATTAGCTCCCTGCCATACCCGCTCTGTGTGTGTGTGTGGTTCTGTGTCAGACATAGTACTAAGGGGCTAGCATCCAATATTGATGAGGCAGTCTGGAGCCTGCTCTGGGCGCTGAGTGAGAGAGAGAGAAAATATTTTGGAAGTTGTCTGCCAGATCCTAGACTTTTTCCTCTTCTCTCTCTCTCTCTCTCTCTCTCTCTCTCTCTCTCTCTGTCTCTTTAAATCCATCCCTGTGTTTGTCTTTCTGTCTCGACCCTCCTCTCCTTTATTGCTCTTTCTGCCACTGTCGTCTCTCCCGCTTCTGCCCATCATGCTGTCAAATTCTGTCTGTCTAACTGTCTCACTTGTCTGACTGATTTCTGTTTGTTGAAAATGCCATTTTCTATCAAGGTCTAGCCCCAGCCTTCCCTGCTGCTGTTCACTCACTCCTCATCTCCTTTTCACACCATTTTTGTTTTTTCCTCTCATCCTCTTCCCATCTAGCCACTGTCACATTTCAATGTTTTACAACCATTTCACTCACAAATTTTCTATGTCCTTGACTATGTTACCCACTCTGTCAATCTGTTCCTCTTTCTGTCTGTTGTCTCTTATTTCATCACCCCACCTCAACCTCTCCCCTCCCTTTTGTTTTTCTATTCTCGTCCCTGTGTCTCTCCCCTCGCTCTCTTGTTCAACTTTCAAGTTGTTAAAAGTGTTCTCTGCTTCAGTTAGACTTGAAATGAGCTGCTGGTGTGTGAGTGTCACCCCAATCGTAAACAAAAGAACCCCCAATAAAACCAATGTTTGGACTCAATATTGTATGGGCAGGAATCTGTTTAACTGTCACTCGCTCCCCTTTTCCCCTCATTCACTTTTCTTCATCTTCCTTATTTACTTTTCATCATTATCTTTGTCTCTCTGGGACATAGGCTTTTGGCCTTCCACTTTCATCAAGTGCCTTTACTTTCGTTGCTTCCTTCCCCTTTTCCCTTCCCAAGTCCCTTCTCTCTTTTCTTCCTATTATTCATCATAGCCTCTTTTTTCTCACTACCTTTCTTTTGATCGTACTTTCTCTTTCCCTCTCTCTCCTACAACCATTTTTCGTCCTCTTTCTTGCTGTGGTTATCATGCTGTCTGTCCTGAAAAACAAAATTTTTTCCATATTTTCACTGGATTATCACAGCAGTCATTAAACCCTGTCTGCCTTGCTGGTTCTTAAAGATTCAGTATGTCTGATTGAAAGTGTGTACTTCTGTAGTTGTATGTATCTTTATGCTGTCGCATTTATATGTATATATGGGTGTGTGTTTCAGCTTAGTTTGAGCTAATGCCATTTTTCGTTTGTGTGTAAGCTTAATGCGCTTGCTGTGTGACTGATGTGTGCATTAGACAGATTAACAGAGTGCTTTGCCTTCGGCCATTGAAGGGACGGAGAAATGAGACAAATTCTGTCTTACACATATTAACAGTTCTGGCCTCAAATAACCTCCACAGCTTTACTGCAGGGTTCATGCTCAGGTCTGCAAAATGTGTTTGACACTTTACTTGTCTTGAAAAGTTTTTGCCAAACCAACAGTCACTCGGCTGCTGAACTGTGTTATCCCATCAAATTGGCGTAAATACTCTGCTGTCTCCTTACATTTTAATTGGCTTTATACCCACTGAGGGATAGAGCTGCTAATCTGGAAAAAGTCTGACAAAGATATAAAATGTTTTTATGGAATTAAGTGTTCCTTGCTTTTGATAAACAGCACCTGGCCTGAAAGTAAAAACATGACATGACAAAAAAACTTTTGACATATTTTGCAAAAACTAGACGTAGAAAAAAGTGCAGTGCAATCATTCAGCCATATTTTTCGAAATGAATAAATTAGTATTATGTTAATGTCAGAAAGTATCATTAATAATAGCATTTTGTAATTAAACTCCTTGAATCTACACATGTACTCTGACTTTACTGTAAAGATGAACTACTGTTGTCATTGTAAAACAAGCTTCACATGTACTATACGGCCCAGGTGATTGTTTTTTGTGAATTGTGTAGAACATTAGCCACAAATGTTACATAACCACACACATATTTTTGACTCATTGATAGAGGCATAGTAGAATGTACTTCTCTGGTTCAACAAGTTCTAATTAGTATTTGTTGTTACATGCACTTTGTACAGCACATAGCACATTGGTTGAGTAACTGAATGATGTTAATAGTCTGACTTTGACCTTTTAACAATCAGTAAGTACTGATAGGCTAAGTAGGCCTTTTGGTTCATGTAAAAAAAAAAAAAAAAAAATCTACATAGGCCCAGTCTGATTTACTCCTTACACTGTCTGTCTCTGTCTCTGTCTCTACCAGACTAAGATGAAGCAGTTGGAGCAGGAGGCCCACCGAGCAGCAGGGCAAATATTCCTGGTCACCAGCAACACTCAGCTACGAACAGTGTGTGAGATCCTGAATTTTAATATTGCAAGGACCTCACCAGTTTCTGTGTGAAAATGCATGAAATGTTTCCAATGTGTTATTATGTGTTTGTGTGTGTTTATATGCAGTATATATGTACTCTATTCCTGCACATGTTTCTATCTGTGTGTTTTTCTATGTTGTGTGTATGTTTCAATGTCATGGATTTGTGGATAATGTGGATTTGCAATGTTTGAAGATTCTGTTTGAGAAGCTGCGCCTCCATGAGCGCTGCGAGAAGAAGAAACTTCCCAAGACCATCAACAAACAGCAGCAGTCAACATCAGAAGCCGCAGTACGCCACACACACAAACACATAAACACACAGACATGTTAATTTGATCCTCAAATCTCGTTGAGTCTAAGAAAACCTGCTCAGTCTTCTTTTAAGTTTCAGTATGTGCACTGACACATTCACACAGATGAATCCACAGGCATACACATAAATACACAATCACACATGCACACTCAATTCACATACTGGCACATTGCTGTGCTTTTTAGTATTTGGTAAACAGTTGCCGAGTACAGTAAGTATGTACAAATCAATAGGTAGACAGGCATCTTGCCAACTTATTCTGTAGTTGCAGTTTCAATCGAACATTAGCAAAACTTCACATAAAGGGAAAAGGACAAAACAATACAGCAGATTTGCCATAAACAAAATTGCTTGGATCTTTGTTCAAAATTGCTATTGAGCTCTTTGATAAACAATTTCTTCTCATCCTTTCTCTCCTCTGTATTATTTGTTGTAGTTGTTGCAGCTTCAGGACCTGCACCCTCTACCAAAGATCATTCTAGAGTACAGACAGGTCAGTCATGTTGTGTCAAACATTGTTTAAAAAAAGGGTTTGCTTTGCTCATTCAAGCAGTAGCTCTCTCAAACTGCTCCCCTTGTTTGTACAGTAAAATGTCTTTATTGTTACTCGCAGGTTCACAAGATCAAGTCCACTTTTGTTGATGGGATTCTCTCATGCATGATGAGCAAGGTGAGCCTACAGCTGGTTTCAGGCAGTTATATAACTGTCAATGGAATACCTAAAATGTAAACATATTCTTGGCACGCACATTCACCAAAAAGGATTTCTTACAGACAGACTTACAAGTCTAATAAACAGGCTATTTCACAACTCTTAACTCTTCTTCTGCTCACTTTGGGATATGTGTTTCTCTAGTTTTTCTCTCCTTGAGGCTGGAACTGCAAAAACAAGAGGGTGAAACTAAAAGTTGAGAGTTTGCTGCAGGCTACATGGACTAGAACAAGATCCCACAGCTTTTGTTTTTCTTCACTTCACAGTTTAGTTTTGCATTAATGCTTCAGAGCAGTATTTGTATGCTACTAGACAAACCCATCTTGCTGTGTTGAACTGGCTGAGCAAAGATGCAGCTCCATGTCTGATTGTCCCTCCATGTGAGCTTCGTCTGACTCTGTATGGATGCAGCAGCTTGTGTTTGTCAATCTGTGCTTACTCAACTCTGCAAATGAGTCTGCCTGGCTATCTCTAGAGCTGTTTGGCTTCTGATAGTGGTGATTCATTTGGTGGTCTTTTGGACAGTGCAAGCCAAAGTCCTAGCTAGAGCAGGGTGCTTTTGACAAAAACAAATATGAAATTTCTGGTGGTAATTTGGGTGTTATTGTATATAAAATGATTTTGTCACGTGATTAAGGTTACTAGGCTGTTATTAGTAGTAGTAGAGTAGATTATAATTAACTGTTTACACTGCAATCATCCAAAGAAACCTTTAGCCCAGAGTCAAGTTTGTTTGCTACAGCAGGGCGTAAGCCACTGTTGACCATAGTTTCCTATTTTGTCAGGTTAATAAGTTTGGCTGCAACCATATGTTGGGGTTACATCACATACTGTAACAGCAGCCCTGAGCACAGTTGTGTTGTTGCATTATTGCTTATTATTGCCATTGCTTATTGCGCCAACATCACTGGCACCACAGACTATAAACAGTTTGATCAAAGTGGGTATCAGGCAGTCACATGGCACTGTTTGTGCCTGTTGGTCCAAAAGCAGATTCGGGGAGATGATGGAAATCAGGATCCAGGCTGCACTGGATGGGAATCAGCTACATGTAAACATTACTGATCACAAAGCTGACTCACTGAAACATTTATATTCTATGAAGAAAATTGTGGTTGGAAAAATTGTTAATTTTTGCCAGTAAATGTTGCTGTGGTAACATGTTGGATATGTCAATTGACTTCTGTATCTGATTTATTTATGTCTGTCTCTCAACAATTCATCAGAACTACATTTCCTCGACATGGTACCAGACAAGTGTTGTGACTGGGAGAATCTCTGCAAAACACCCAGTAAGTATAGACTGTACTATCCCTACAAATCAACCTCCCTTAATTTCTTTGTTTTTTAAATATTTTAACTAGTTTACACAGGTTAAGTTGATTCATCAGGCTTGTGCTTCCCTGCATATGTTGTCAGCAGGACAACAGTGCTGAGTTAGTGGAACTATCCATGGTGCTGAACTGCAGGCTGAACCTAGCTGTTTGTTATCCTGCAGGCCAGAGTCATGCTTCTGTGCATGCCTACAATACTTAACACTTACTCAAGAACCTGAGTGTATGTTTCAGAAAAAATTAGACAAGTTAATGGCATGAGGGATGCATACAACTCAGTCTATTTCTCCTCAGACAGAGATACTCCTTTAATCTCAGTTTGGTCCATTCAATCTAAGATATCCAGATGCATATGGATTTTGCAAATGTTCAATGTCCCAAAACAAAAAGTCAATTTACTATATGACAGAAGGAGGCTGTTTGGGTGTTCAGTGTCTACCAATCAGCAGGTCCTTTATATAACCTTCAAAATTCTCAGTAGCATGTTCACTGTGTGATTTCTTTTTCTTTCTTTTCTCCTCCCTGGTCTTTGCCGGCCCTTCACTTCCCTGTCTTTGTACATATCTGTCTTACCAAAGAGACTTTTTGAAGAAACCCACTGCAGAGTAGTTACAAACACATGCACACATATACCACTAAGTTCTTAAGTGTGTGTGTGTGTGTGTGTGTGTGTGTGTGTGTGTGTGTGTGTGTTTGTGTGTGTGGGAGCAAACAGACAATAATGAGAGTTTTAGTGTGTCTGTTTACAGTTGTTGTATTTGAAAGACAGCAGCTGAGTCTTAAAAACATCACAATGAATGAGGTTGGGTCTTTTTCAGACACACAGTATGTCTGGCTGATAGAGAGGGTGTACAGTTGAATGGGCCTACTGAAATATTTATAAGTCCTTGATAGTGCACACTGAATTCTTATTTTCTGACTTGTTCATATGTTTACTACTACCAACCACAGTGCCCCGCAAACTCCATGTACTATTTTATATTACTGCCTTCACTTTCTCCAAAAAGTAACATTCATTTTTCAGTTTAATTTCCCTGTGTGGTTCCAGGCATCCATTTGTTTCAGTTACATTGGGGCAGTATGAAAATCCAGTTGCACAAAGTTGCATATTATCATGTGGTGATGCAGATGCAAGCAGAAAGTTGATATTTGAACCACAATGAAATTAATGAAAAACAATGGTTAAAAGTCTATTTTAAAACCTGTAGTATGCCTTGGAAAGTGATCAGCAGTAACACAGATACATTATGCATATATGCAGCTAACTGTTATTGGACTAAAACATGCAAAACCACCAACATTGTGCTTTATAATAAGAGTTTGGGGGAGGGCAAAAAACTAAGTCTGAGCCCAGCTATGCACCTGATTCAGACCTTGATCTAATCCCTATGTAAGTGTCATAAAATCAATCTTCTGAATTGGAGCGCTGAAGTAAAACATAAGGATAGACAGCCTACTCCAAGATACAGCGCAGAGGCCATAGATTTTATTAAGCTCATAATGACAGAAGAAAAACTCGTCACGTTTTACAGCAGAACTGAGTAATCTTTGTTACTTTGAGGGAAGTTTTTAACTGCACTATGATTGGAGTTATCTGTATCGCAGATGGCAGAGGTGTTTTTGGGTTGGATGTGTGATGTATTTGCATACATGTTTTTGGATTGGAGTACAGGGAACCTTATGAAGCTGAGGTTATAGTGAAAGTACCTTTTTAATCTTCTTTGCGTCTCAGTCTATTACACATCGAGACACAATGTGCTAAAGAATACATACATCAACAACAGACCTACAAACAAATGCTTTGTCTCTTTTATGCTTGTCAGCTTGGTTATCACCTGCTGCCTCTCTGTCTCTCTCTCTTTCTCCCTCCAGTATGGGGTGGTCGATAGCTCATTTTGACATTACCCAGCTGTCAGGGTCCAGTGGGTCTGTCACTGAGTACTGCTCTGCCTTGCACACACACACACACACACACACACACACACACACACACACACATATATACAACCGTGGAGACAACTTTTCTAATCTCACTTACCGATCTGCGACCGGTGTGAGCTACACATTGAATTGATCATGCTGCTACTGAATGATATATGACTGTTGGGCGGCTGTGATTTAACACAGCTCTGTTCCCTCTGCTTTTATGCAGTTCTGAGATTTGGGTGAGCATTTGAACTAAACCTGTGGATTCTTGTATCTGATGTGTAGTGTTGGAGTGTGCGTGCCAGTTTGATCTTTCATGTGTTTATTGTGCTATAATTGTAATTTGTTTCCAAAGTGAGCTGTAGAGAACACAAAACTGTCAGAAGGAAAATTAGCAGATTCAGCTCTAGACATGTTTGACATATTGTAAAAAATAGTTGTTATGAGGAGAAAGGATAAAAATGATGATAAAAGTGAGTAAACTAAATATTTTGAGGTACTAAGTGATGCGGTGTTTTATAGTTTTCTGTAGTACCAGGTTAAATGGTGGCCCTGCATGATGCCCACTTAATGACACCAGTTGGTTACATTATCTGCTTCTCTCACTGCCTCACTGCCACTGCTGAGTGCGTCACTCGCTCCTCTCATGTTCAAAGTGAATTCTGGCTTATGTCAAATGTGGTTGTGGACTTGTGTTTGTATTCAGTGTTTCTCTTACACAGTAGCTTTCACTGTAGACAACAACAAACAAGTAGTAGTAGAGTAACAAAATTGTAAAAAAAAAAAGTTTAGCAGATATCAATTATTCAAATGGTTATCCAATTAATCGATCCACATATATAACATTAATTGGGAACTATTTTGATAATCCACAGAGGAAGAAATGCAAGTCATAATTATTAAAACTTTTGGTTTGTGCTGGAGCATGGAAAGAAACTCTTGATTGATTAAAATGAAAAGATAATTTCACCATTATTGAGCCAGAAGGGAGAGGAGTCAACTCTCTTAAGTCGTTTTCTCTTTTTCCTCAGATTAAAGTTGATATTCTAGCATATAAATGAAGTTCACTCATAATTATTCTCATTTTATTGTGGAGTGGAATGTGCCAGTAGATAATTGTAGACTCACAGTGATTAAGAACATGTCACGTCTTATTGCTTTGAAGAGGAAAAGCTGCAGTTTATACAGTAGTGTTGGGTATAAGGGAGAAAATGGAAGTGTTCTGCCACTCACCACTCTACACACACATACAGCAGCACATTTCATATACACACACATATATTCAAATGAGGAGTGTTGCAGTGGGGTTTAGCTTTCATCTGTTGTGGGTTCAATTGAGGTGAAGCCAGACTGCAGCAACAAAGGGGAGCCTGAATTAAAGCAGGACAGCCATTAGACTGGTGCTGCATTTAAAGCGCTGTAAGAAGTGAGTCTCACTGCAGAGGGAAGTGGGCTTTTCTCCTCTGCCTCATCTGTTTTTATCTGCTAAAAGCAAAAGTATGAGCAGCCTGTGAGCCTCAGCTCCCCCTTCTCCATATACATATATACATTCTCTGTCTGTTCTTCTCCTCTTTTATTGTCTATTTTCTCTCTCCTTCTTTCTCAATTTTAATCTTTATCTCTCTCCTCTCTCTCTCTTTATGTACACACCCATGTCTTTCTTGTTCTCTCCTTCTCTACATTCTTTATTTCTGCCCACTCCTTTTCTCTTTACCTCACATACACATCCCCACAATTTAACACTCTTAATAGTGTGATAGTGAAACCAAATGAGGAAAATAAGATTGAACTCCCTCTCTCTACCTCCATGTTGGAGCACATAGAGGGTAGACAACATTGCTGAGTCCTTGTTGCAGTGCATCGCCTTATATCATCTGCTTTCTGTCCCTCTCCTCTCACCCTAGCTTGTGCCTTTGTCCTTTAGGGCGCTCAGAGATTTATACAGTCATTCCACCCACAAGTGCGTCAAACTCACTCACCCCCTCGTGCAAATACACAAAAAACAGGTGGAAACATTCTGTCCTCCTGTTGTTTTTAGGTTTATGGCAAATCATTTGTTTAGTGGTATCAAAGCTGAAGTACAGTTAAGTGTTTTGCACTTACAGAAAGTCCTCCCAAGTCTGATCTAAATCTAAGCACTTACCTGAAGTGTCTGTCATGTTCTCTGCTGACACATCTGAAAACACACTCAGGCACAGTTTTTTGCATATACGATTGTATACATTTAGCATCTTATTTACCACTGTGTGAGACAGAAAGGGAGGGACGCTTTGAGATGCAGAAACCTTTCTCTTGATGTACAAGCATAAAAAGTAATGTAGCTCTATTAGCTACTCTGGTAGCTTAGTTAGAAAGCTATAAATATCAAAATAATAATTTAAAAATAATAATGTATGCAGATTTTAGTGTACATAATTAATTATTAGGAGTGATAGTAAAGTGCAGTATAATATTCATGCAAGTTCCCAGGGGTCCATGGTATCCTTGAAAGTTTGTGAATTTGAGAAAAAAAATCAAGGCTTTGTTTTTAAAAATAGACACGGGTCATTGAAAGTGTTTGAATTTTGAATTATAAAAATAGAATTTTTGTACAGAAGATATAAAAAGAATATATATATGTTGTCTGCATGTTTGACTGTGACCATATAGTCTGCCATCATTCACACACAGCATGCTGAAAAGTGTTCACACATTCAA
The DNA here is from genome assembly GCF_021018895.1 of Seriola aureovittata. Lineage (NCBI taxonomy): Eukaryota > Metazoa > Chordata > Actinopteri > Carangiformes > Carangidae > Seriola > Seriola aureovittata. The sequence continues at coordinate 13,159,771 of NC_079386.1, forward strand.
GCCCCTCTCTCTTCTTAATTGTCTGTGAGCTTCTGTAAAGCTGCTAGATCTCATCATAAAAATTCTTAGTGTTTTAACAGTAATTACCCTTGATCTGTGACTCAAACTATGTTGTGTTGGGTCCTTGAATTTGATGTTTAAGAAGGTGTGGGAGCCCTGTTCATGAAACCTCTTTTTTATTTTTCATTAATCATCCATATTTCATGTTTGTCCATTTGGTTTGAATTTTGTTCAAATACATTTTTACAGAAACCTGGTTTCATAGTGATGTTGGCTTTTGGGCAAAAGCTGCAGATGTTTAGTGGCTAGATTAAATTGCCACTTGAGTCGCCTATCTGCCCCAGTGTATCAACCAATCAGCCAGGGCCGCTGTTATAGATAAACTGGTTTTATTGAGCACTGCTACCAGGAGCAATCCCAGAGTTCAGAGGGACAGAAACTCACAACAGGAAACTCCTTCCACTCTGGGTCTTCAGTCAGTCTCCATTCCAACTAATGGATAAGCTGGCTGTGGGATTTGTGGGCTTTGTGGCGATGTGCCGATCTCTCTTCATGCTGAGCAGATGGATTTTGGCGTGTGTGTGTGTTTGACGTTGCATCGTAAATGGAGATAATTTAGTAGTCTGTGCATCTGTTTTTGTGTGCACTCAAGCCCAGGATGCTTTCAATTGCGCATAAAGACATGCATGTGTATTTGTATGTTCTCCGTGATTAGTCATTAAATTGGTTCGGTGTGATTAAATTATCCCTCACCAGCACAGTCATTCAGTCGTCCCCATCTGTTTAACAAGGCATTACTCCTGTGAGACTCGCTCTGTATCTCTGCGGGCCAGATTTACGTTGATGAAAGCACAGGGCAAATTTGCAGTGCGCCTTTCATTCAATTTGCGCTCACAAACTGTGTGTAATTAGTGCCAGATGCACTGATGTAGCCATCTAAATCAGTTTATATTTATTAATAATATTGATTTGACCAATTCTATTTATACAGTATTGAAAGTAGACCATTGTGTGTGGTCTACCATGAATTTAGGGGTGCATGCACAGCTATAATGCTAGGTCAGGAGGACAATACCAGTAATACACACCCAGGTTCTATGGACCTGCTCATGTAGAGCCTTTATTCAGTCATGGATCTGGCTCCTGGTGTCAACCTGACAGGCTAAAACAGTAGCTCATTTCAAAATCAGCCCCTGCGACGACCATCTAGGTGCATTTTGCAAGTCCAGTCCAGGTTCATTTAGGTGGTCGAAATAAGACAGAGATGCTGCATAGATATAGAAAGACTTTAAATCATTTACAGAAAAACCACAGTGTAACATTGAGAAACTGTGTTTGGACTGAACTTTCGTAAGGAGAGAAATAATCCTGTGCAAATGCATATTGAATATACAGTAATTAAAAATTGTTTGACCAGGGGGCCCATGGCTCAGGTGAGAGTTGGCGGTTTCATCCCCAGCTCCTGTGGGCCGAGGTTGCATCAGGAAGGATATCTAGTGTAAAAACCTATGCCACAATCAAATATGCAGATGGTGATCTGCTGTGGCGACTTCTCATGGGAACAGCCGAAAAGGCATCAACAATTACAAACACTGTTGGACCAGCAGGAGCTACTCATTTCAGCACACTGGTAAAATCCTGCCCTTTCACAATAATTACTTTCGGTTATTGTTCAGTTATCTGCATCTTAGCTGCAAATGAATTAGCCCTAACCAAACCATCACAAGTATTTCAACCAATGCTAATCTAAAACCATGAATCCCTGGGTCAGCTTTGCTAACAGGTGCTTTCACAACAAGCGTCATTGTCAGGCTCTTGTGGGGTCTGAGCAGACCCACTGAAGGACTAATAGGAGCCAATTGCAGATTCATTATCAGGCAATTGTCTGTCCTTATTAGAAGATGAGGGGGGCATTAAAGAATACAAACAGCGGGTTGTTATGAAGAATAAGGAACGTTGCTGAGTAGTTGAAAGACAACATGGAAAAACATCTGCATGATGAAGTGGCCCATTCAGAGACAATGAGGCCATGAGAGGGAAACCCAAGCATGTGTGTTGGTGTGTTTGGCAGTCATTGGCCCAGGCATATTTTCAAGTGTGTATTGTGTTTGACAGTCTAGGAATATTTATGCTGTGTGTGTTTTTGTATGTGTGCAACAGAGGGTGATACACAAATATTTGTGTCAGCTCTGTATAATTTACACACCTTGATATAATTAGGGGAGGAACAATAACATCAGCTGCCATTTAATGGAGTCCGTCCTGTGCAAGTGCTCATGTGTATCTGTTTGTGCCTGCCTGTTTGTGTGTGTGTCTGTGCATGTTGATGTGCCATATTCACAGTGTGACTGCCTGCTTACTCTTTGTGTTTGATATCTGTACAGTTTGTGCTCCTCTACTTGTATGTTTGTAAGGATAAATGAAATACAAGGATGTGAGTGTGACTGACTCCTACGGTGTCCACTAATGAACTGGTACTCCGTTCCTCATGACACAGTAAGGGTGATAATGACTTACCCGACACACAGAGCAGGAGGTGTGTGTGTGCATCTGGCTTCTATATGTTCTTATTGTTTTTGTGTCTTCCTGCGAGTGATTGTGCAAATACAGTACGTGTGCTGTCGTCACTTGTCTTATCTGACATGTAGATCCTTGATGTCAGAGTTGGGGAGGGTATGCAGTGGCTGCATTTGTCCAGCGGGTCGTGCCATCATTGGAATTGCTGTGATAGCACCTAGATTATTATTATTATCATCATCATCATCAGTTGGTAGTTACATTTTTGTTCAGGATATACAGAAGGTTTAGTAGTGATAATCTAATTGCAGTATATTTACATGTGTCTGTCCGTGTAATAGCTTCATTATTGATCACTAGCCTTGTTCATGTTGTTATGACCCCTCCCTATTTGCCTGCTCTGTCAAACCTGTCCTCTTTAGCAGGTGCCTGCAGACAGGAGGGTGATTAGCGTAATGTGGTGAAACCTGTTTGACCTCCACACCAGCTCCTTCTCATTCTCTCTCTCTCCCTTCAGCTCCACGCCGCCAAGTTTTGGTTCATTTCAACATTTTTTTTCTACTCGCAACAGCACATCCACATTTCTCATACACTCCACACACCACTGATGCGTCTCACCTTCACATTCTATGGTCATCTCTTGTAAATAGTTATGTTGGTTTCCTTATAAATAAAACACTTATTTGGTATTTTAACCTCTTATGTCGCCCCTCCTTGTCGCAAACGTTGAGCTGGTTTGTTACAATGTTGTGTGTGTGTTTGAGAACGACAGGCATGGATTATGTGCGTGCGTGCGTGCGTGCGTGTATACATGGATGTTTTCATGCATATTATTGACCAGTGTTGGGGAGAGGGTTTGTATGTGTGTGTATTTTAAAGTGTACAGTCAGCAGGGAGCAGAGCAAACTGACCTGGACGACATTAATATCTTTTACAATTTCTCATTCATCTTTTCTCTGTCAGGCTGCAGTGACGCACGTTGTAGTCCCTCTGCATCTCTCCTATTTAATTCTTTGACTCTCTTTTCCTTTGTTTTCTCTTTTTGTCTCTTGATCCTCGTCCCTCTATTTTTCCCGCCTTTCCATCTCTTCGTTTGTCTTTTCCTTTCTTCTTGTCTCTCTCATTTCACATGCTCACGTCTGACTTTGTCTTTAAAAGCATCTGAGGGTTTTGATTACATATGAGAACACAGGGCACCAGTCACTTTTGCATAACAATAATCAACAAAAGGTATTAACAACAATTAGATAGTTGGCTCCTAAATGGACTGTTTGTGCTTTGCTACATCCTCTTCACAAACCATTATATTCAATAACCCATTCAATAACCCAATCTGACTTTGGATCAGTTTGACACAGCTTGGACCAGAGCATCCTAGCTGGTCTTTGTATTTGCATTAGTTGTTTTTGCTGCACAGCATGCTGTGTGTATTTTTGTGTCTACATGGTGTTGCCATAGCAGAGAAACGCGTGTGCATGTTAAAGAAAGAGATCTGACTGTACCCTGGGAAAATGAGTATCTAGTGTGCTGACAGACTGTCAGGCGATTCAGTGTGCTCTGTATACTATATGTATGAGTGTGTGTGTGTGTGCGCCGAATCGTGATTTATGCTGCCGTCACTGCAACACTGTGCATGATAGGAAAGCTGAACATTCACAACTGACATGCTGAATCACCTGTCACATCACACACACACACGTTTGTAATTACCTGCACCCTTACCTGTTCCTGTTCACTCTGCCCTGAATACACACCACAGGTCATGTATCTCATGTACTGCTGTAGGACTACTGTAACTGAACCTGTGTTTGTGTGTGTGTGTATGTCTGTGTCTGTGTCTGTGTGTGTGTGTGTGTGTGAGAGTGCGTGTGCTTATTGCTACATAAGCGACTGGTGCCTTGTCCCTAATGTATTCTTTCCACTGTCCACACCCTGCCACTGCAGTCCTGTCTTTTCACATCCTCTCCTCTCCCTTCCTCCCTCCCTCTTTACCCCCTCTCTCTCTCCCTCCCTCTGTCTCTCACCCTCTCCCTCTCTCCCCTGAATAATGAATGAGTGTTGGAAGCAGAGAGCTGTTTTCTCTCTCTGGATCACACACAACCCATGCACACTCTCTGTGGGGTCAAACCAACCACATACACACTTGGATTCTGACCATGATGGGAGACACTTTTGTAATTGTGTTTGTGTGTGTTTGTGTGTGTGTGTGTGTGTGTGTGTGTGTGTGTGTGTGTGTGTGTGTTTCCGTGTTTCCATGTCCTTTGCTTCACCTGCCCCCTTCTCCATGTTAACCAATGTTGTGTGTATCTGTGTGTGTTCATGTGTACACACTACACATACATTAACGTGTCTTGCACGTCCTTGATGATAACCTTTAACAGTGAGACATCCTCCTGATACACACACCCACACCTTGTGCTGTTTGTGTGTGTGTGTGTGTGTTAAAAGGGTGGTTACAGTGGGATTAACGGGGATTAAAATGGAACTGCTGAGTCTGAATCTGTTTTTCACTTCTCCCCATCAAACACTGTGCTTTGTGTGTGTGTGTGTGTGTGTGTGTGTGTGTGTGTGTGTGTGTGTGTGTGTGTGCTTGTGAGCCTTATCACATTCCCATTTTTCCTCCTTCAGGCAGAACAAAACTGCATACATGTAATTTTGTTTGTGTGTGTCTATATCAGCAGCATCTTAGATTACTCTGTGGGTCGATGCAAGGTGGGCCAAGAGCCCAGTGAGCATCAGGCTGTTCCTATTTTAAGACGTGTGTCTGAAAACTTAAAGGATGGCTTTCTATTTCTCTTAATCTCAGCCAAGCAAAGCAGCCAGCGCCATTTAAATGCTACACAGGGTCTCTGCTTGTCATGGAATATTTGGGAAAATTCAGGACAGCAGACCAGAATTTGGTGATTCCACTGTATTAAAGTGTAATTATGAGGGAACTCTTTAACCTTTACATCTAATTTAAAACCCTTACATTTATGTATTTACACAGTGGTTTGTAGTTGTTTGGTTCAGAAAGCAATTCTGAGTTAAAAAGCAACATTTTGCAGGCAGCAATACACTGTTTAGGTCTTCAAATTACAAGGGAATATCAAGTTAGACTCTGAAAAGGTCATTGATAATTCGGATCAACATTGAAAAGTCCATAATTAAAATGTATTTTGTAGTAGTTTAAATTACAAATAAAAAGTGGTTGCCCTAGAAAACATAATAAAATATCCTTTGAACACTATATGAGGACATAGATGCAACATACACTACATTTGTGTTGATATGAAAGGGAGTAATATTTAGGCTGAGAAATTTCTTACGCAGTGTCTTCTGTGGCTCTGGAGGAGCTCTGTATAGTCTGAGAAAATAACCCCGATGATGTCATCATGATGGATTACCTCAGCCTGGGTATTGAGACAATAGATTTTTAGAATAAAGACTGTATTACAAACTGAAGGTGTGGATTTTGAGAAGAATTGGAGGTGGGCATTCACAAGGCAGGTATGATTATTGAAAATTGTATCATGTGTTTTTGCAACTTGAACTATATTCAGCCTCTTCTGCCTTGATTTGTGATTTCCCTCTTATAAATCCATCAGCTTTATGGGAGGGTGATACTAAATTGCTGGAGTACCCCTCTCCAGTATCACACAGCGTCTGTAACATTTAATATGAGAAATTGCATGCAGTACTTGTAGATGCTCCCAAAAGTCTTTTTTTGGTGGAGCAGAATGAAATTGTTCTGATTTAACAAACACGAATACACCCGACTGAGGGTGACCTCCACACCTCCATTTTTTTTTTATCCCTTCCCTTCATTACAGCCTCAGAGGAGCATGCTGGGAGCAGCTGTAGATATATGTAGCTGACCTTTCTCACTTGTGTAGAGCTGGATTACAGTGTCTACAGTTGGGGAATAATTTATCTGTCCAGTATGTGTAACTACACACTGCACAGAGATGTAGTTCCCTCCAGCTGGTTTACAAACTGTGTGTTCTCCCAAACTAGAACTTCCAGGCCCTGCCAAGACAACCACTTCAAATCACCAAGAAGCAGTACATCAAAGGTAAGATGCATCATTAACACACACACACACACACACACACAGACACACACAGACACACACACACACACACAGACACACACAGACACATACAGACAGACCCCTCCCACATAGTCTGGAGAATGAAGGAGACAGTGATAAATGTCGAGGTGTGTTTGTGTGTGTGAGGAGATGTTTCTCTGGGCATACAGAAACTGATGAGCAGGGAGCCAGTAAAGAGGGTTTATGAGGATGGTAAAACTCTGCAGCAGCAAAGGGCCAGTCACTAAAAAGTGTCTCCTTTGTGTTTGTCTGCTCTCTCTCATGTTTAACTTGTTCGTATATTCCTCCAAGTTGCATTGCATCTACTTGATTTTAGGATGATAATATATATTAAAAAAAAAAAAAGATAAAAAGAAAGCTGTACCTGGATGTGCAAGTTCAAAAAATGAAACAGTTTTCATTTTTCCAATTTTGCCTGCAGCCTAAAAAATGCTTAGATATGACAATGACACTGAAAGCTGGATTAAAAGAGATTAAATGGGACATATTGTGTTTTAAAATGGACCTGGAAGTTGTTTCTCTGTTCCCCCTGGTGTAAGCTTATGCTGGTTTGATGAGGACAGAAAAAGATGGTGCGCTGTGAATTAACAAGTCCTGTGATTCATTGTGAGAACGGTCCTTGTTTAGTGTGTACCGTGTTACAGAGCCAGTTGAAATGTCTGAGAAAATGAGCTGCTGTGCTTAGCTGATCATGTATGCAACATAAAGCACCAAGCCCATCTTTCAATCTTTCAACTGCACTGTAGCATCTCTGTTTACTTTCACGAGCAGAATGTCTTTCCCGAGACAGCTGGGGGAGAACATTATCCATATATACACAAGCATCAAACTGGCAACATTGGATTTGATTATTTTTCCTTTTGTACCTTCTCTGTTCTCAACCTCTGAGTCAACAAACAAAAGACTGCTGCAACTTTATCCTCTGGTAAAAGTTTTAATTACCTCGCCTTGCCCTTGTTGCACACAGTCATCATTTGATAAAAAATGCCACTCCAACACTTTGGGAAAACAGCCTGACTCTTCATTTTGTGTGACAGCTGCTTGCGAGCGCCACAGCAGTTATATTAGGATAGAATTATATTGCATGACAGAATTTAGCTAAAATAACATGCTCTGCCTTGACCACACTGTTTTGAAAGTTTGGTTATGTTAAATCAATATTTCTTAAAGTTTATATTGATTTCCATTGACATATTGCCTATTTTGCCTATGTTCTTTGTTGAAGGAAAATCAATTGCCTCACAAAGACATTCAATTTCAGTAGAATTACTTTTCTACATGAATCCCACACATTAGGTTTTGTAAATATAAATTACATAAATGCTGGCCAGGGCTCATTCTGTATGTAACTGAGAAGATAGCCTGCATGCCAAATTATTTCAGATAGACCAAGATAAATCCCTGACTGCACTTTAATCTCAGCTGAAGTCGACGTGCCACTTATCCATCCACCAAACTCTCTGTCCATCCAGCTATGATGTCATGTTTTTGTGTCATTACCCAGACAGCATTTGATAAACGATCAGCTCCTAATTAAGGATGGCTTGTTGTGGTTTTGTGAAATTAAGTCTTATCTGGAGTGCTTCACTTATTACTTTCCTGCTCCAGAGGTGCTGGATTAGCCTGGCAGACAGTGTTTCCCAAACACAGGGGAAAAAAAGCAAAATTTCTCCATTTGTGAATGAATAAAACATCAAAACAAGTCCATCCATCTGTTGGCACGGCCAGTCCACATTGACTCAGCTGTCAGTCATGGCTAGTGCGGCCACGCTCAGCTTTATAGCTCTATTTCTGTCCCCTGCTCTCTCACTGTTCCTATCTTTCTTTCGCTCTCTCTCTCTCTCTCTCTCTCTTTCTCTCTGTTTGAGTGATTCATAGGTGCTAACATCAGCACCTCTGCTCTTCACTCTCTCAGATTCCCAAAGCCCCTTGTCATCAAATCTTCTTCAGTCCCTGCTGCAGCCCTCATATCATCCCTTCTTTCCCTCGAGCAGCATCCCTCTCTCTATCCCTCTGTCATCCGCATATCGGTTATCCTATTTTGCCTTCAGGGGAGAGTTTGCAGCCTTAATCACATCTGATTACGGTGCCCCTGTTTGTATATGTGTGCACTGCTGAAGTGGTATTTCCACTATGCTGACATAGGATGTGATGGTTCATTGTTATGGATCCCATCATTGCAGAGTGCAGTGATAGTCTGATCCTGATTGGATTTGGATTGGCCTCTAAATGAGGCGTTGCTTCTTCAGAATTTAACTCCTCATTAAGTCAGATGTCAGCGTTAACTCTCTTTATTGCTCCACTAAGTCCCCAGCCGCCGCTCACTGTCTGCGTTTCTCTGAGTCTCCCTGTGTTGCTCTCTGTCAACCACACAAACAGATTATTAGAAATAAATCACTTTGTTATGATGTACGTCCGGTCAGTAAATTTGTTTTGTAATGTGCTGTGAAAGACATCCATATTTTATATGCTGAGATGCTGCTTATTTAATGCAAGGTAGGTTTAATTTGAGTTCTGTGCAGCATGGCTCACAACCAGCATTTCTAATAACAAAGCTGAGAAGTGACAGGCCATGGCACAATTACAAATGCATTTCTGATAAGCTAAGTGTTTGTGTGTGGTTTCCAGTGTATTGTAACGCATGGCACACAAGTTGCTATTATTTACTGAATAATGTACATGAGGGTTTTTAAGGAGGTTATTTTTAACCTCATTTATAGGTAAGATACTTTTGCCTGAAATTTTTTTAGCTCTTTATTTAACCTTGGTTAAATCTGTGTTAACTTCAGTTTCATTTAGGAGTGCACTGATTGAAACCAGATAATGTGAAGCATTTGCTTAAAAACTGACTAAAACAATTAGCAAAATATTTGTAGATTATTTATCTGGTGACACTCATTTTTTAATTGGCTAATTGTTTTCGCTCTAATTTCATTTCATCATTGTGATAATTACTGTATAAACTGTATTTTGAAAGTTTTGGGGTCTGTGTTTGGTCCCACAGGAAAGGAGGAGGAGGTTGTGACTGTTCACCCTCGAGCCATGTTCATCCCTCAGAAGGGCTGGACCTTCCTTGCTGCAGGTAGAACAATACATAAAAAATCTTTAACCTCATTGGACATAAAGTGAGGGGTAGATTTACATGTAATATCTGAATATTTTAGAGGCATGTTGTTTATTTCATTTTACTCTTGTCTATACATTTCCCTTTGCATAAATGTGTAGTTTTTTTGTAAATGTTTGAATGCCTTGTAAATGATATACATTTTTTTTCATGTTTAAAAAAGTTATCAAAGGATTGCCTGGTAATAACAGACAGCTGTTCATCGTTCTTATATTAGCATGCAGCTAACGAGTAAAGGCCACACTCGTAGACTTTAATCAGTCACATGTTTTGACACAAATTAATTTTTACTCTTGATTCAGCAGCTGCTCAGGCATGTCATTGCATTCACCGTTGACCCAGCCATTAGCAAAACCTAAGGGAGCGGAAAAGTTCCTGCTCTGCAGTTACAGCAACATTAGTTCTGCTTTTATGGTTCAGCTTCATGAAAAAAGTGTGTGAGCATCTGTTGACGGCAGTCCATATGAAAATTGCATATGTGAGCCAAACACAAGACATCTCAAAAATTCCTTTAGGTTTTGTCCTGCTGTGTTTTGGTCCTTGCATGTGCAGACTCTAATCAGCATAACTGTTTGTCTATTTGAGTTTGTAACTTAAAAACTCTTATGTTGACACGACCTCAGCTGGCATCATAAGGTCACTTCGGGGTGTAACTCTGGTCCATGCTGTGCGGGCAGTCAGGGCAGAGCTGGGACACTGTCAGCTTCGGAGAGCTTTGTGGGGAACGCCGGGTGTCTGCTGGCTGTGACAGTGTGTCGCGCACTTACATAACCAGACAGATAAACCAGGGTTAGCAGGAGGACAGCAGCAGCAGGATAAGAGTGAGGATCCCACATATACACAAAACATGGCAGCGATTCACAAACACACACACACACACACACACACACACACACACACACCATCAGGCCAACACATGCCCACACACACACACACACACACACAAACACACATGCACTTACAGGCAAGGTTGCTATGGAAACAACCCCTCCTAGGGAGCCCTCACCCTGTCATGTCCTCCGATGTCCTTCCCAAACTGGAACAACTGCTGTGTGTGTGTGTGTGTGTGTGTGTGTGTGTGTGTGTTTCTCAACCACAATCACTTTCCGGTGTCACTTGAAAAAGTTCAACTAAGAGGCATGTCAGAAGGTATTATGTATCAGATTGTTACTTTGCTGTCTGCGAAAGCATTTTGTGCGTGTGTGGGTACGATGCAGATTTGGTCTTGAGTGTGTGTTGTGTTTATGTATCGATCCCAACCTCAGCAGAATCCACCTCGAGTCTGTTTTACCAAAGATAAAACTAACTACTCTCTATGGTACATTTTGTTTTTTTGGGAATTTGGAATGAACATCCTTCCTGTCCTCAAGCAACCTGTGTGTTTGTGTGTGTCTGTGTGTGTGTTAGTTTGTTTATATTTTCAAAATTGTATATTTTCTGCTGGTGTGTGGGGGCTGGAGCAGAGGGAGGAGAGGAAGAGGCTAGCCAAAACGAGAACAAAGGCAGCCTTTATTCCCTCATCAACCCTGTTAGTCCTGAAAAAAATGTGGCTCAATTGGTTTTAGTTCAGATTTTCTGTTTTACTTTACTTTTAGATTATTCTTTTCAATCAGCTTTTCTGTAACACAAATGAAACAGGATGATGTTAGCTGAGGTTGAAGGTAAACTAAAATGTTAACAGCAGTTGCATAATGCACTTTGTTATCTCGTCATTTTAGAGAAGTAATCTAAGAAGTAATTTTTTTTTTTTTCCATTGGCAGATATCTAATTCATTTTAATGCGGCAGACATGAGCTAAAGTCTTTCAGGCTACTGGCCTTAAACAGCATTAGGGTTGGTTCACTGTTTGTTTGTCCACTGTGTGTGTATGCATATTAAATAGCCCACTAACTGATCTGTCCTCAGGAGTCGCAGCAGAATGTGCAGAACTGTGTAAAATGATAATTAAAAAATTAAAAGTGACTCATCAAACATATTTCTTACTTTTCCACATATTAAAGGTCCCCTGTGGAGTTTTTTTGTAAACAAACAAAAGTTATGTTTACATCCAGTGTTTCACTAAAACACACTGTGTGTATCTTTGAGGTCTAACAAACATATTGAACAGATTTCCTCCCTCATAAAACATTTAAAAAGCTGAATTCTTTTACTATCTTAGATTGTGGAATATTTACCTGTGTTTGATAGCTTGCAGTCTTCTTCTTCCTAACCTTTGTTGCTGCATTGCTACGTCATCTTTTGTAAACCTGCACAATACAAAAAAAACGGGAGCCACTGCACTACTGCTGCTAGAGGTCTAAAGCTCCACAAGGAATGCACAGTTCATGTGTGTTGAAAAAATCCATTGTTAAATAGTAAAAAGGACAATTCAAGGTTGGGGTCATTGCTTCCTTTTGTAATCTGGTAGTTTTAGAGAAGATGACCTTTACTGAGATTGAGAATAGCGACTGTTTTCTTGGGATAAATCCCGACGTGGTCAAGTTCCTCCTCTAGTCCTTCTAGGTTTTAGTTATTTGATACAGAGTACATGTGGGATACTTTTCCTCCTCAGCAGACTTTAACTTTTGCAATCCAGTTCAACCTACAGTGGCGAAAGTGGTTTTAGATTTTGGACCCCACTGTATGTGTCATTATGTTTTCTCTATGCCCTGGTTGATTCATTCTTCCTGGAAGCTTTAGACCAACCACAACCCACAAGGGACATTTCATATTCTCAATGTGCAGGTTTTAGTTGAGCTCTTAAGCTTTTATCCATAACCTTCATGCTCTATTCTGTACTGCAAAGCATCACTGAGGGCTGCTCAGGGTAGTGTGGGTGGTGGCATTAAAAATGTATGAGACATGGCTTAATCCTGTCAATATCTTAGTACACTGTCCAAGGAACTGCAGGAGCTAATACCTACTTATTTATTGTTTTTAACTTCTGCAGTCTGAAGCAATACAGGCCTCTACGTTGAACATGAATGTTGTATAGAAATTTAAAGTAGGAAAGCCATTATTCATTATGTCAAATTAAACACTGCAAAAGAAAAAACTGCATTCTGCATTTATAGAGTGATTTATTAGAGCTACGAATGATTATTATTCATCAATTACCATTATTGTCAGTAGAATAATTTTGTTAATAATGATAAACACCCATCATTAAGTTAGCAGAGCCCAGTGATGATCGTTCATTACTTTGTTTTAGTTTTACAAGTGCTACAGATATTCAAATGAATATTATTAAATCTGTCAATGATTAATTTTCTATCAAACATCAGCATTGCTTTAGCATTAGCTTCAATACCACACATTGTATGTTTTTGATTGATAAAGGAATTAAATTGTTTAAGGAATTAAAATCGGTGGAAACCAATAGTGAATATTATATTAATTGATAGTTAACATACTAATAAATCTGACCTGATCTAGCATCTAAAAACTATTTTAGTTATACGGCATTCAACTGCTCTAATTTTAGGGTCAGTCTATAGGGAGCTTACTGTAGGAAGGAGTTATTCCTGTACAGATCAATACAAGGATTCTTGATTGTGGCGTTTTTATCACAGAGGCAGGCTGTGGCACACACACACACACACACACACACACACACACACACACACACACACACACACACACACACACACACACACATACATACAGTTCACATATACTAGATTAAAATCTCTACACTAATGTGTGGTCTCGGTTTCATACACACACATGAATCCGTCCCAATATTCTCCCTTCCTCTCCACGTCTGTCATACACAATATGCATGAAGGAAAACACTCGCTTTCACACTCTCTCACTCACACACACACACACACACACTCACACACACAGAAATCCTGGTCAGCAATATGTTTCTGAGGCTGCCGGCTATGCTTGGAGGAAATGTGATCAGGCTCATAAAACATTGATGGGATGATATCTTTAGAAACTCCCTTCTTCACCTCATCACAGCCAAAGCCAGTCGTCTCTTTTCCTACATCTCTCACCTCACCATCCGCCCCTCCACTCCTCTGAGGTCTCACTCTTTCCCTCTCCCTTTTTAAAAAAAATCTTTTTCCTCTGCAGTCTCTGTCTGGCCTGGGTTAAACAGGAAATGGTGTTTGTTTTAACCTGCATTGTGACCTGAACAGTCTGGGGAATTTCTTTGTCACTCTTCCCCTTTTCAGTACAGGGCTGAGCAATATGACCCGAAACCGCACCACAATGAATTGTCATATTTATCTCCATAGTGATAAATGTGACAATAACTGTTTTAAATGCATCGGTGCATGAAATCCCCCCCTCTCACACTCCAATCCACCCATCCGTCATCTTTCTTTCTCTTTCCACAGCAGCAGAAACCTGTTACAGCTGGTTGCTTCATCCCGACTCTCAGTCTTCTCTGCATTTAATGGGGTTTAATTTGATTTTGAAGCTGTCGAGCAAAGAGATGTGTCTGAGTGAAATGGCAGTAATGGAATGTACCGTGGTTGCTTTGTGGATATGAATGTAGGTGTGTGTTTGTGTATCCTTGTGTGTGTTTGTGACTATGTCTTGATAGAGTTTAGATCTGCCAAGCTGACAGGAGAGCTGTAGACCTGTCAGTACAGGACATGTCGCCCCAACACTGTCACCTGCTACAAAGGGGTGTGTGTATGTGTTTTTTCTCTCTATGCGTCTGTCCTTATTTGTGTTTACAACGTTGTCTGTCTGTCTGCATCTATGAATGCATGTGTATTATGGTATGGAGTTAGGGGAGACAGTTTCTGCCTACCTGTTCCATCAGTGTGTCTCATTTATAGCCTATGGTTATCTCTCAGCTGATATACTGTAAGAGCCTTGGGCAAATTTCTGAAATGATTTGGCCTCAGACGCTTTTTTATTTTGTCTGTTCTGCAACTTAACTGTCCTGAAACTTTCTGTCCTGCAGTTATCCACTCCTGACCTCCACTGACCCAACTCCTTAACAAAAGATGCATTCATTTTGGTTTGAAAATGTTTGATAAAAATTAATAAGCTTTTCATGACAGTCAAAACAAAATGAAAAAAGATTGGTGTTTTCATGACATGGATGGCAGTTTGATTCATTTTAAAGAAAGAAAAAATAAGCTAAAGACAATAATTAATCTTATCTTTAATTCATTAGTCATGCTTACAGTTTGGAGAGCAAAGCACATCACTGTGACACTGCTTGGGATCAGGGATATTGCCAGATCAAAATGTATGAATGACCTGAGGCTTAGCCAGTAGGTGCTACATTTACATTCATACAAACCTGTGATCACTTTTCCTCAATAACCCAGCTTTACCTTTACTTATGTGATAGCTGTGGTACTTATTGTGAGAGCGATGTTTGGCAATTTCAGGTAAATTCTCAGTCTGTGTTATTGAGAGCACCTGCATACGTTCACATTGCAAAACCCTTGACTGAAGCAGTTCAGTCGTGTACTTTCTATTAAATACAAGTGTACCAGGAAGGAGGTGAAAAAAAGTGAAATGCTCCATTTGTAGAAAATAGTGGAAGAGGAGATTATTTGCAGTTTGTGTGATTCTTTTTTTAAGACCCTTTTCTCCAAGATTACAAAACCCAGTCCTTCTTGGTGCACAATTTTCACTTCCAGCGCGTTATTACTGTGAGAAGTTACATGACACTCATTATAGTTAGAGATATTGCTTAAATCAAGTTAAAATTAGATCGTTAGCGCTGGTAAATGTGCTGAGTGTCGCTGGATCAAGTGTCCTGATTCACACTTAATTGCTTGGCACAGTGCGTTCAGTTTCAGTCTGGTAGATGGCAGACACTGTGGAGGAGTTAAATACATTCATTATAAATCCGACTGCTTTGTTTGTATTGTATTTCATGTTTTTTTATCATATGTCTCATATACAGAAAGATGATGTACTTGGATTGTGCTTGGAGTACTGGCACACAAAATATGAGCGCCTTTGTGTGAATTCGTAGCGGCTGTTTGTGTTTGCCTTTGATCACGGAGGAAAACTCACATTTTTCTGCAGCTTAGGCACAATCGAGTTTGATTGCACAAAACTGTTCAGTTATCTAAAACATTAATTGTGAGCATCGCACTTTTTTGTTGGCAGAAGATGAAAAGGGACAGTTTCATTCTCGGCCCACAGTTTTCCACTGCCATCAACAGTAATACAAGGAGAAACATGTAGGAAGTAGAGACTCCAATTTCTTCACTGGGGGCTTGTTGTTCTTTTGCTCTCACTGTCGCTGTTTGCTGTTGCTCTCCTCACCTACACGTGACATGACTTACAGCTGAATACAAGTGTTTGACACCCACTCCCTGTAGGTTATTCAGAGTTATTCTGGGAAATGTTGGAAGTCACTAAATGAAGTGAAAATGACAGGTTTAGGAACAGATAGCGTCACAAAATTGTAGTTTCAACAGCATGAATAACACCTTCCGCGCACTGAATGTCTCAGATTAATTATAGTGTTTACTCCAACAATGTTTGAGTATTTAAGGGTTCACTTGTTCAATTCTGATATTCCCTTTTAAAGTTTCGCTGACACACAGATGTTTTTGCTTTCTCCAGTGCCTCGTTAAAGTTTTATCTTGCTCAAACTGATTTAAAAGTTAAATTGAGTTGCCATTTTCAGGGTTACACAATTATATAAAATGGTAAATTCAAAATATCTTGTGCTTCATTTAACTGTTCTCATAAATCATCACAAAATATTTTGGTACTGTATATCTCAATTCTTGTATATGCACTAGTTCGACATGTTGGGAAACACTTATTCGCAGTTAATGTTACGTTTGATTAATCCACACAAAAACCAAAGCGTAAAGACGTCATGATGTGGTTATAGAGGGGATCGTGTGTCAGACTACTTCACGGCCAGGCGCAGTAACCTCCTGGACAGATGCTGGAAGGTGGATTTTGTTACTTTCAGACAAAGCCAGGCTATCTGTCTTTATGCTAAGCTAAGCTAACTGGTCGCTAGCTCTAGCTACATATTCATTGTGCACCTATGAGAGTGGTATTGGTCTTCTTATCCAACTTTTGGCAAAAAAAGGTCCAAGTGCTTAAACCAAACAGCTGGTTCCACAACTGGGGGTGTATGATGCAATTGTTGTGATTGGATTATGGTGATTTTGGGTGTGACATATATTAAGAAGGTGCTTTTGTGTGTGTGTGTGTGTGTGTGTGTGTGTGTGTGTGTGTGTGTGTGTGTGTGTGTGTGTGTGTGTGTGTGTGTGTGTGTGTGTGTGTACGTGTCAGATTTCTGCCAGGTGGAGCTGCGTCTGTTAGCTCATCTCTCCTCTGACCCTGAGCTGCTCCGCATTTTTACCAACCCCCAGGCTGACGTCTTCACAATGCTGGCCTCTCAGTGGTAAGTCACAAACACGCACACATGCACACACACACACACACACACACACACACACACACACACACTCCCCCCTGATATCCTTGCAAGGACAGGCCAGTGTTGATACTCCACATGGTTTCTCTTTCTCTTTCCCTCTCTCACTCCCAGTCTCTCTTTCGCTCTCTCCAGACTGCCAGCTCCTTCACTTCAAACGCTAATAACCTTGTTGCCATGACTACCATGCCAACTGCCTCATTCGTTCTCTCTTTCCAATGGGCAGGACACCCCTGGGCTGGTCGCCCTAGTGATTACATTGTCGTGCTTTTGAAGTGTTTTTTGGGATTGTGTATGTGTGTTTTTGTCCTCTCCCACTGCACGTGTGTGTCGATGTTTACACACAGGTCTGTCTTGTCTTTTCAATGCTTCAAGTTTTGTGTGTGTGTGTGTGTGTGTGTGTGTGTGTGTGTGTGTTGTGTGTGTGTGTGTGTGTGTGTGTGTGTCCTTTATTCCTGTCATTTATCTCAGTCAGGTGTGTGGCAGAGGGCAACCGGTTAAACAGATTACCTGGTCACACGGACCATAATCACAGCTCTACTGAGGCTCTGCATTGTTTTTCTTTCATTATCTCTCTTTCACCTATGAACAAATTAAGTGGTGTCACATTATTTCACCTTATTTGTTTTGGAACCTGTTTCGCTCTCTTTTACAGTCTTCTACTTCTTTTCTTTACTTTTTATTCTCAAGTAGTTTTAGTCAGTGTCTGCCCTCTCTGTCCTTTTTACTCCTTTCTTATTCCTCTTTCCCCCCTCCTTTTCTGTCAATCTTTTATATGTTAAAGGACCAGTGTGTAGGATTTAGGGGGATCTGTTGGCAGCTTGGAATGAGCCTTTCATATCTACGTAGGGAGCGGGTCCTTTTCCATGTAGCCCGCCATGTTGCACAGCCATGTTTCTACAGAAGCCCAGAACAGACAAATCAAACACTGGGTCTCGAGAGTGTTAGCGTTTTTACGTTACCTGAAAGCCACCGTACGTTCTCCCACAAGGGAGGGGTGTTCAGTTGGTCGCAATCTGCAACCTCACTGCCAGATGCCATTAAATCCTGCACACTGGTTTCATTTCTTTTTTCTTCTCCTCTTTTCACCTATTTCTCTCTCTCTCTTTCCCCTCGTTTCCTTTATTCCTCCCAAAGTGTCCCATTATTGTCTCACCAGTTTATTCCAGGTAGCCTTTGATTAATTTGGTTGAAACCACCTTTCTTACCAAACTACTGCGCGAAGAGAAAGACATGTTTAGGTTTAGTTTGTTCGTTCAGTCTGTGGGGCCAGACGTTTTTTGCCTGCTACAGAACTGATTCCTTGTTACTTTGAATATTGTTTAGATTCTTTATGAACTCTCATTTGAAGCCACAGAGAACAACCTGCAACTTTTTTCCCGCTTTCTTAACTTCCAACTTGTTGCAAACTGGTATCAGTGGCAAACATTAATACGTAAGAATTTTAGCTCAAGACAAACAAAAGAGCTTGTTTCATATAAAATGTGACATTTGACCTGATGAGGTAAAACAGCAGACTGTTTCTTTAAAGTCTTCAGTAGATTAATGTGTATCCAGCAGGGGGCAGTGAAAATCCAGTATGGATTATGCACAGTAGAGGGGAATGCTCACCTTTGGGTCATCAGTCAGAGGTTAAAGGTCACCATCATTTATCCTAACAGAGAAATGTGTATTTGTATGTGTGTGAGAGAGAGAAGAGTGGGCATTTTAAGTTTAATTACCTCATGTTTAAGAGTCCTTATCCTGAGGCTACAGGCATCGAGACATCTGACATCATGAAACACTGGAGTGTTGAAGCTCACCAGACACGTTTATAATTTTTGTGTGTGTGTGTGTGGTGGGGGACATGCTCTCAACACTGATCAGTAGTGGCAGCTCCCTGTCAGCCCCTCCAGAAATGCCACTTTGCAGACGTATCATCCCACCCTGTCTGACTCACAGTACTACGGCTGTCTACATTACATAACTGTCTCTGTCTGTCCATCCCTGCCTCTCTCTCTGTGTCTCTCTCTCTCTCTCTCTCTCTCTCTCCCCCCCCCCCCTCCCTCCTGTCCCCGGTATTTCCTTTAGTCCTTCTGTGTCCTTGTACTTCATGAGTTTTTAACCTCTGTAGAGCATCACTCTTCTGTTCAACAATATTCCTCCTCATTTTTTTCTTGTCGTCTTCGTTTTGTTTTGGTTTACCTCCTCATCTATCTCTGTCTTTCAAAATTCAAACCAAAGAGACAACAATCAAAGTGAACAAAGATCTAAACAAGACTTTATTCAGACATATATGAACATTTGTCAACCAATGACTTTAGTTGCATATTTCCATTTTGCCATCAGCTAACACCAACACCATTTTGTTCACCTCTTAAAAAAAAAATATATATATATATATATATTAAGACTCTTTTTATGTGTATTTTTGATTTAGTATAGAAACACACACTATTTCTCTCAATGTGTTTATCTCTGTCACTCAGGAAGGGGGTGAGTGAGGGTGAAGTGACCTCTGAGGATCGGGAACATGCTAAACGCATTGTCTACTCTGTTGTGTACGGAGCAGGTGAGTACAAACACACACAGGCATGTTCTCACAGAGCGGTGGGTGCTTATAATTGATTGACAGTAATGAAAATACAGATATTCATCAGTCAACATCGATCAGCTGGACAGTTGATCTGTATTGTTTCAAAAATGAAAAAACGATGGGTTCAGGAGTTAATTGGCGATCAGTGCAAAGCTACAAGTGGTTGATTGTGTGACGAGGGTAACTGTGTTTGCAGCAGAGATAACTCTGGGATAAAACAAGCCAGTGACAGAGGAAGGAAGAGCCTGGAGTAGGGCAGTGATGTGATTACTTTAGCTAAGATTTTAGGTTACCAGTGATTTCTTCTAGGACATAGTAGTTTTCCTGTGTTTCTTTCATGTTGTGGAAAAAGAGTAAGAGGAAGATGAATGTGTAATGCACCCTTGTGGTTCATAAGGAGACCCGTCTGTGCTACTTGTGACCCTTTTATGGTTCACACGTTTTTGCTCTTGTGATCTCACACACACACACACACACACACAGAGTACATAAACACATGACCAGAGTGACATAAGTGAGTGTCATGGGAGACTAAACAAATATTTGTATGCTTGTGTGTGTTTCTTGTAGTAGATCACTGGCAGCGGATTGAAAATTTGACAGATAATAAGTGAGTGTCGGTGTGTATATATGGACGTGTTTGCTATCTGCTTGCATACAAAGTGTGGGCAAGTTTACATGTGCATTTGTGCCTACCTGTGTGATGGAGGGAGGTTTTACGGGCAGTGCACTCCTCATCAACTTTTATTGCCAGTAACCACTTTAAATACTTATTTAGAGTTACAGCTTTTATCCCCAAAGTTATCACAACACATCATAACACCTCTGCTATGACCTGGTGTGAATCAACCACTGGACCGTCAAGGTACCGACTTATAATAAATTCCTAATCTTCAAAAAGCTTGTAATGAGGAATAATAACAGTTTTAAGATTAAGAGCTTTTTGTCAAAAATGCAATTATACAAGATTACAGCACCCGTTTAAAATACAATCTTCTCTAATGTAGAGATCATTCTTGTTCAAAACACAAGAAAATATTTTAAAATGTTTTACCATAAATTATTATAAGCTTTTGGGTGCACAGGGATGTGACTCCCAGATTCAATCTGATCACTTCCTTTAGAAAAAAAACAAAAACAAAAAACAGATAATATTGAGAAAAGACAAAAAAAAATCCTTAAAGCTTACTCGCATGTCATATCATTTCACTAGTCCATGCACAGTTTGCTGGCTCATACAGCTTTTCTATCTGAGGCATCTGTGTTCTTGACTGTGTTCAACATGTCTGAGCCAAAGTGAAGGACAGGGAAAGGCGCCATATGGCCAGATGGAGTGACAAATATATTGATAAACATATTGTAGGGCCGGGAAAACGGGTCAGAAGTCGTGAGTAGGGTTTAGATTTCCTTGAAACAAATTTAGTTTTAATAGTTAATGTAGTTTTATACCAGTTAAGTTCATTTTCTGTTCCAACAGTTGAGTGGAGTTGAAATAGGTCATTTCCTAGTTTTACTTCTTGCACAGGTGCTGCTCTCCTGGCTTCGTAGAGCAGCGTAGTGAGAGAAGCTCTCTCTAGATTTATTTGGAGGAAGTTCAATTACTATAAACTATAATGATCAGTAACCTATTCATTTGCTGTAGTATACGGATAAAGGTATCTCTTTATAGTGTGCTGAGATATCTGGGCCAATATCTGAAAAATTCAAATACTATATAGTTATAAATAAAAATAATAAATAGTTGTATGTTGTTTGTCTCAATACAAAACTGAAGACCTCTTTACATAAACACTAATCTGGCTCCTGTGGTCCTCTGTCACCGTGACCCAGACACGATATATCACTAAAACAGGACATTTACTGTTCTCCCTGAAAACAGCATCATGACAAATCCAGAAAATATCTTCGATTTAATTAACCAATCAGCAATTACCCTTAAGCGCATGGTTTGCATCAGAATCTGCATGTAGCGAACTGGGCCAGCGGCTATCTCTCACTCACATTCAGGAGCTGAACAAAATCTAATGTTCTCAAGCTGATGATGGATTGTTTCTGTAGTACTTCTACTGTGGCACACCTCAGCGGGAGAAAACAAACACAAGCACACACACACACCACACACACACACACACACACACACACACACACACAGATGAAGGATTCAGTTCAAGGAATCTCAGTAAGTCTCAACTATAATAAGCAATGAGGTAAATTTGTAAAAGCTATTCATTTGAGACAAGTGGGGGGGGGCATGGGACACATGCAGGAACAATTTACAAAGCAAAAGGTCAGTGCTAAAAATGCAGAGAAAATATGGAGTGCGCACAAGGAGATAGAAAATAAAGAGACAGGGTGAGACACTGGGAATAGTGAGGCAGTTGTAGAAAATATAGGCTAAAGGCAAAAAAAAGGAAGGGGGAGGTGGTGGAGGGGAGAATAATGTAGGGGAAAGGGGAAGAGTAAAGAGCGGGTTGGGCCGAGAGACAGAAAGGGAAATGAGACGAGGAATTGAAGGAGCTCCTGATCAGCATAGACAGACAGCTCTTCATGGAAGGATGCGTTGCCATGGATACCGAATACTAAAAGGAAGCTTTCTCCGCAAGACAATAATCAGGCCAGGGAGGAGGGGCTGAGTGCGGTGCCATCGACTCACACACACACACACACACACACACACACACACACACACACACACACACACACACACACACACACACACACACACACACACATACATACATACATACGTTATACAAATAGGTCAGCAAATAAGAAGGTCAGGCGATGGTGTTGGAGGAGGGAAAAAAAGTACAATAAAGATGATGATAGGTGTGGTGTGCAGTGAGAAAATAAAGGAGGACCGCATGGCTGAAAAACTGATGGAAAATATAACAAAAGTTCTTCATTCATTACATCTTTACATTTTGTCAGCTGAGGACTGAGTGACCTTGCTGAAAGTATTTAAAGTAGCAGTATCAGCAACCTTTTTGCAATTTTTGCATTTTGATTATACAGTAACTTAATTGGAAGGGGCAGAAAGGAGGGCAACAGAAAGGGGGCAGAATTAACAGGAATGTTGCAGCAGTATTAGAAGAAGAAATGAGAGAGGGCAAACTGCAAGGACAAAAGAGATTGAGAGGGGTTACAAGAGGAGCAGTGCAGGGAGCGTCAGGAACAGAGGTTAAAGGTCACTCCCTTAACTGACCTCATTCAGCAGGAATGTGCGGCTACACACACACACACACACAGAGGAACATGCTTATCCTTAGTCTGTGCTGTCTAGCATCTACATGTCAACCTCTGTCACATCCTCTGCCCCTGTTTCATACAGTAGATACATATCGAACTCAGCGGCCTGCAGCGCAACACACACAAAAAAGAGACATCTAAAAGCTATTTAATTTTCAAAATAAAAGTATGAAGTGCCATTTTTACCAACAAGAACACCCACGTCAGAAGGCTCTATGGTAATTATCTCACCCATATCAACTTTTTAAACCTACGAGTTAAGGTTAACCTGTAATCAATTCTGACTGACATTATATTGATATTTGCTTGATTTATTTATATTAACTCTTAAAGTATCGAATTCACTCTTATGATACAGCCTGGTGCCCACGCATGTTTTCAAACAAATAAAAATACTGTTCATGAAATAATAATTTGTGTCTGATATTGTTTTTCCTCAAAAAAGTTGCATTACCTCATTAACAAATCTAGTCCCTCTCCATCTAAGAATATACAAATATTTCTAATTTCTTAACTTTAACAGCTGAACACGGGACTTGTGGACTACAACATTCTTCTAATGTCAAACTCTGCTCATATGATTCTGTGCAGTGAGGGTCAAACATCCAGTATGTGTGTGTCTCCGTGTGTCTGTGTGTGTCTGTGTGTGGGGGGTGATTTGGAATTTGCAGAAACTGCTGCCATCCTTGCTAACCCTCCTACTAGCTCTCAGGCTGTTTGGCATGACATTACTCATCACCAACCAAACATCAACACACACCCCTCAGAGCTCAAAGCCATGAACAAACACACACATACACACACACGACACTGTAGCTGTGGCACCTATTAGCTCACCCTCTACACTCCTCTATCGATCCACTTCCTGGGAAAGCACATACATACACACACAATGGCCTCTGTGTTCTTCGCTTTATCTTTACTTTACACACACACACAGAAACACACGCACCTACCTTGCAGTCTTGCCCTGATCTTTGCCCACACTGCTTTTATCTTGTCCTCTTCTATCTCTCACCCTTCACTTGGCTCTACTTTTTTTTCTTTGTCTCTTACCCTCTGGTCCAGTCTGTCCTCTGTTCACTCTCCTTCCCTCAACTGTCCTCTCTTCCCCTGGCCTTCTACCTTCTCGTCTCACAACTCGTCACTCAGTCGTGATAAAGGTAGTTTTGCTCCATTTAATTTCTCTGGTTATTGATTCGTCAGCTCAAGGTCTTTTGCATTAAGGTCATTCATGCTGCAAATCAATACAGAACATTGATATTAGATTAAAAAAAAAAAAAAAGTTCAACATTTTAGGGAATATACTTCATCACTTTCTTGTCCAGAGTTAGTTCAGAAGATTGATGCCACTCATATCTGTATGGTAAATATAAAGCGACCATTAGCAGCAAGTTAGCTTAGTTTAGCTCCTGTAAATTAACACATGTACATGTTATATGTCATCTTTTTAATCCGTCCAAAAAAGAGTGTTTCCCTTTCAGCTTCTGCTGATATAAGCCTGCATTATTAAATATGCGTTAGTTAATGAGTCGTAAATGTTGTTCCCTGCAGGTCGTGAGCGTCTGTCAGGGATCTTGGGGGTGAGTGCTGACCGTGCCAGCCAGTTCCAGGACAGCTTCCTCCAGACCTACAGAGAAGTCCAGGCCTTCATCCAGAGGACCATTCAGTTGTGCCACAAGCAAGGTCTGCATACATTCATATTCCTATTGTGTCTCACATATGAATATTTACCTCAAGGTTAATGAATAGAAATTGGAGAAAGTATGTCACATACTGAATAGCAAAATATTTATTTATCAGATTGGTGGGGGTCAGGGTCAGATTTAAGGGAAATTAGGGGCTAATGTTAAGAATTACAAATAAGTGAAGGTCGGTAAAATGTCCCAACAAATATAACAAAAATGTGTGTGGGTGTGTGTCTGGGTTAGGCCCTGCACTTTTGACATACATGTCGTTTGAATTCCTTATGCATGCACACATACACCCACGCTCACCAGAGATATGTATGTGTGTGTATGTGTGCGTATGTGTGCGTATGTGTGTGTGTTTGGCTGCAGAAGAAGAGGATGTGCTTGCATTGGCAGGAATGAGACAAACTGGTGTGGGTCAATACTTGAGGGGGGACAAGGTGGGTGGGCGGGGTGCTATGGGAAGGGGCTGATGGTTCAGACGGGACACTCTATTTATATTCCGACTGAACTGCCAACACAGCACACCTGAGACTTGAACACGCTCACACAAAATAGTGTAAAGTCTGCACTTTAACCCTCATTGCACACGGTACATGAGCCCAGTGTCAGGCAGACAGATGCAATCAGAATGCACCAAAACGCATCCTCCTGCTTGTGTTTAGACCTCAGCCTCTGGCTTGTGATCTGATCCCATCTTAACTTTGTCTTTTGTGTGCTGTATTGACATTCCCCTTGCTAATAAAACACTGATGGGTTACACTGTAAACCAATTACAACCTAATCAAATTAGAAGAAATCAGTGGGAAAGAACCAAATGTGTCAGAGTCAACTTCAGCTGCTCTGTTGTTGCATGGAAAACTAGGTCCTTCGTCATTTTCTATTGTATAACAGTGTTGATTGGTAACCTTGTGTTGTAGTAAACAACAGGAATTAGGTCAGGGCAGTAGATATTTTTTATGCCCGCTGGGATGGCGAGCACCTTTGTCACAACTGTCGCGCATAAACAGGTGCTCAGTCACCCACAGCAACCTATCACCGGTGACACACCCCGCTCCCCGCTCATCGCCTTCCCTTTTTCCGGTGTCAGCTTCCTAATCGAAGCAGCGTAATGGACTCATTCTTCCAAAATGCTGCGCACAGATCACAGTGGAAGCCTCCTCGTTCTCAGGGGCAGAGTGATGATGCGCCAAACAGTCGGCTTTAATTCAGCTCATCACCATGGTGATGCTCCCATCAGAGACGGTGCTGGGATTTTTCTGCCCCGCTCGTCCCACACTCTCGGTCCCTCTTTCTGTCTGTCGCGCTCTTTCTCTTTGTTTCTTTTCTCTCTTCTTCTTTGCAATTCCCTGTCCAAGTCTAAGTCATTGTTTTAATATCGCTTCTCCTTTTTGTTGCCTCCTCTTCTCATTCCACAGCAGAAATTTAACAGATCGATAAAATAGTCTGTACTGGCCGGGAAGAGACGTACAGTATCACACTGGAGTCACTGGCTGTTTTAGCTGCTGTGCTGTGACTCTGGGAGCAGAAATTCATTTGTGCTGTGGCTCCTTGTCCACTTTGCACTCAGCTTATAGTTGATTGGTATCTGATACAGTGATATTGTGTTCAGCTCTGGTGGATACTGGCAGCCTGAGCAGAGCTGAAGTGAGCAGTGCAGGCTCAGTTACTCTCATATTTGTTGGAAATGTATTAGAAAGGAAACGTGAAGGTGAGGTCAGTATCACACTGTGGGTGTAGAAAGAAGAAAAACGCAAAGGATGTAATGGAGAAAGAAGTACAATGATGTAAAAACTAAGAAGGAACAGTACAAAGAAGAGGACAAAAGAAAAAGATAAAGAAGATTTTTGTTAAACACAACAGGGGGAATCACAGAGATGGAACACCGGCCAAGTCTTCTGAAGCCCCTAACAGACACAGGGGAAGCCGTGATCTGCACAGATATGTAAACACCCGGCTGTGATAACACTCGCACATAGACACGTCCTGGGCTCTGAGGCACTGTGAATTGTTCATGCACATATGCATTTAGATATTTCATGTGCAAGCTGCAGAGAATGGAGTTGGCCAAGACTTATTAGTAATAAAGAAAGGATTTGAAGTTTAGCTGTTAGCTGCTTCAGCCTCTCATGTTCTCTCATAGATTTTGGCACGTCACCACAGATGAAGCAATACTGAGCTATGTGGACAGCTTCAGTTGAAACACTAAATAGAGATGAAAATAAATGCAAACTTTTATTCTCCGAAAGGTTTTGTTATTAATTACCATTATTAAAACTTGAGTTCTGAGATATAATAAATATTTGAATCTTTCTTAAATCTCAACAATCTGCAGTGATCTGGGTCAAAATTTATATCACAACACTAATAAAAATGTTTTCCCAGTGTCCATGTATGTTACAAAATGGATCATCTATGCAAAACTGCATAAAAAATAATCAAATGGATATCTAGTGCAATAAACTTTCTTCTTACTGTTATGCAATACATCAGACTAAACCCAAAGGGCTTAAAGCCCATAAAAAATTCAAAATCTGAAGTCATTTTCTATATCATTAAATAAAAATGCAACAAGATTGAAGTCAAAGAAAACATCCCAATTATAACCCTTATTATTAAGAGAAGACTTTTAAACTCAACTGCTGGAAGAAGCTGATTGAGAAAAAAGGTTTTCAGGACATTTAATGACACGTTTTTATTTTAATTACATCTGGTACCAAATTATTAATTTAAAACAATAAAACATTATGATCATATCATCACAGTATAATACCACTGAACGTTAATAAATGATGTTGAATTGTTGTTCAATTCTAGTGTCTAGCGCTGCTGTCCATCAAATGTAGAGCCACTTTCTCCAACCACTGACCACCAAAACCACCTGAACTTGAAAAGCAGTGTCCTTCTGTGTCACTGATTTGAAAACCTGACCTGTTGAGTATGAAAAACACACACATTCCTGTGTGACTCACAGTCATACCTGTCCATAAATGGAAACATTTGTGTGATGTGTTTTCACGGACCCAAAGTACACTGCACATCCCTGTCATCGGGCCCCAGAACAAAGGTCACATTCCTAGTGAAAAGGTCACACTCATGTGTCATGGGTCAATTCACAGTGAGTAGAAGGTTTTTGTGTTTGTCACTACTGGCGTGTGCTCATTTCCTATGCATTTATGCTTGTGTACGTGATTGTGTGTGTGTGTGTGTTCTGGGAAGAGGGTCTTTCAGGTTTCATGCCCTGGTTGGCTTTCCCCATAGTAAGGGATACTAGAGGGATTTAGCCGTAAAGCCAGCTCCATTGTTGTCCAGCTGGTGGAATGTACTGGTCCCACTGTGTGCGAGTGTGGCCGTGTGTGTGTGTGTTGCATACCTGCATATGATAATGGGTGTGTTTATGTCACTGCACATTCTTATGTTGCCTTCTAATGTGTTTCTGTGACTGTACTGGGAATGAAAGTGTGTTTCTTTGCTTCTGTATGTGTATCGTGGCCACGGTGTGTGTGTGTATGTGTGTGTGTGTTGCACACTTGTGTGTGGGTGGGTGTATGCTTGTGTCATTGTAAGCCTGCTGTTACCATAATCACCTATAATGCTGTATCAACAAATGACCTTTCATGAAACTGTTCCCTTCAAATCGCACTCTGTAGCTTTTAGTTCTGCTCAATGTG
Source organism: Seriola aureovittata (assembly GCF_021018895.1). Taxonomy (NCBI): domain Eukaryota; kingdom Metazoa; phylum Chordata; class Actinopteri; order Carangiformes; family Carangidae; genus Seriola; species Seriola aureovittata. The sequence goes on from NC_079386.1 coordinate 13,188,063, forward strand.
TAGTTATGGATGACTCGCTTGACTGAAAGGAGTGAGACGGTAAAAGGAAAAGAGTTTCCATCCAGGGTCATGGGTCAAAATATGATTTATCATCTTCAAGTTGTTTCAATCTGGACAGTTTTTTGACTTGGACTGGTCTTGACTTTGAGCGTCCTCCTTGTGGACATGCCCTTCTCCACATCGACTGTATTCTTAAGAGTCTTTACAGGTCTGGAGGAGGTTGTGTAAAGCCTTTTTTTTTTTTTTTTTCAGCTGTATGAAATTTGATAAGTGATGTCACTTGAGTTAGTGTCACTTTGGTCTAAAGACCAAAAGATCTGTTGGTGTGAAAAAAGCAACTATCAGAAAAATGTCTGGAAAAACAACTTGTTGATTGTCTTGTGACAATCTGATTATTTTATGTTGTATTTGGCTTCTTAATGATAATAAAGAAAGGGATTCACAGTATTTTGTCGCACAACTCGCACAACTGAAGGCAAGAACGCAGCATGCAAAACTATAAATGATTATATTTGAAATATATTAAATTTTTGCTTTTATCTAGGTTATGTGCTTTCCATCATGGGTCGTCGGCGGACCCTCCCTAACATCAACTCTCCAGATTGGGGCATCCGCATGCAGGCTGAGAGGCAAGCTGTCAACTTTATGGTCCAAGGTAGGATGACTGACAGTTGCGTGGAATTGCACCAGCCTGTGTGCTGGTCTGTAAAAGCTGGACCTTCTTCATTTGCTTCTAGTGATCACAGAGTGACAGCTGTTTGTGGATAAAGTCAATCACTGTAACTTCATTTAATATCCTCACAGTTACAACATGTTAAAACCCCGAACTCGCAGGGTAATTGTCATCACTTTGATGACTGCTTGGAAACATGTTTGTGGTCCAACAGATGCGTGTGTTATTTTTGTTTATGTGTATGTGTGTACAGGTTCTGCTGCTGATCTCTGTAAGATGGCCATGATCCGAATTTTCAAATTGGTCTCCTCCACCACCTCGCTCTCTGCCAGGTACACCATGGCTCTGCAGACTGAGGATGCTCATATTACAAGCCATTGCTCCCATGTTATACCTAACACTGTATCCTTCTATCTCTCCTTTCATACATCTACTGTAACAAAATACACTCTGGCTCTTCACACCGTGCATCTTTGTGAATCTACACAGGAAAAACAGGCCCTATATTTATAGACAGGAACTGACTTGAGTCTCTCACATCAAAACACATGAGAAGCATTCACTGGTTTAGCAGCCAGCTGAATTTTTTGAGGCATGTTCCTGAATGATTTCTACCGTTGCATGCCCAACTTTCAGCTAGAGTAAAGTCTTTGTGGCGATTTGTTAATGAAGATACTTGGTGTCAAATGTGTGTCACACTATTATTAGTAGTTGTGGTTGTAGCGTAGTAGTCTTCTGAATGTGTTTGTAACTGCAGGCTGATAGCGCAGCTCCACGATGAGCTGCTGTACGAAGTGGAGGACTCTCAGGTGGAACATTTTGCAGGTACGTTGATGCATTTACTGTCAGCATTAGAGATCAGTTATCAAATATGCTTGAAATTTATTTCAGATACTAAAGCCTATGGGTCATTTATGTAACAATTCTACAATTTCTAGTGTGGTTGAACAGTGCTGCATAAAAGGGCTTTTCTATTATTATGGCTATAGTGAGTGATATGATTGTTGATATTTGTGTGGATACGTGTGTGCATACACTTTTTGTCTGCAGCTTTGGTGAAGAGCACTATGGAGTCCCTGCAGCACATAGACCATCTGGGTGTCCATCTCAAGGTGAGTGACTAGAACCTGGCTGAGTACAATCATTCAGTTTTATAGTAGGGTCAGTTGTCATGTTTAGAGATTTTACACTGCACTGCACTCTCTACCTTTGTTTAATCATGGACACAAAGTTCAAGTTTTTTTTGTTGCCATGGCACCGAGGCTAAGGGAGATGTACACAATAACAATCGTTCTGTATTAGCAGAGGGGAATGATCACGACCATAGGCACATGGCCGATCGGTAGTAATTGCCTTTACTTTTAAATGGTAGTTGTTAGTTTTGTTGTTTTTAAGACTCAGAAATCATCCTATCTGTCTTTCCGGTAAAAAACCAGTAATTGATCATTGAAATACTGACTATCAAAAATACATGTATTTGCTTCAGAAACCCCCACTACTGGGCGTTTATACTGTGAATTGAATTGAAATTGATTGGTATTGAAATTACCATCCACTTTGACACTTGTCTTGTATTAGGCAGCAGTTGAGGTGAGTGACGAAAATCAATGTAGGTCACTGTGAACACATCATGTTACACATGTATGCTAACACCCTGACACATATCCCCTTTCCTCTGTGTGTGTGTGTGTGTGTGTGTGTGTGTGTGTGTGTGTGTGTGTGTGTGTGTGTGTGTGTGTGTGTGTGTGTGTGTGTGTGTGTGTGTGTGCGTGCATGTTTCCGTGCATGTTTCCCAGGTCCCCCTGAAGGTGGTGGTCTCCAGTGGCAAGTCCTGGGGGTCCATGTCTGAGCTTAACATCCCTCCAGTGTCTCCCTCTGCTTTTCTCTGAGTCCTTTGACTCTCTCCACCACGCCCCTGTGTTCAAATAATATACCTTTTTTTCACCAACATTTTCTCCCTTCTCTCCCTCTTGGTGGGTTCTCATCTTTTTTCTGAGTTTCTTGTTCCACTTCTCCCTCTCATAGCATGTCTCTCCACCTCTCTCCTCATTTGTCCTGCATCCACATCGCTATGGAAACCAGGCAGCTGCAGCTCCTTCCAGCTCCCAGTTCGTGCTTTCACTCCATCCGTATCCTGGGGCAACGGCAGGAGCCACAGACTGGATTGCGCCAGTTCTCTTTTTTTTCTCTCTCTCTCCTTCTCTGTCTCTCTCCATCCTGAAAAAAAAAAACATTCCTCGTCCTCCTCCTCTCCTCCTCTGTTTTCACACTATCTTGTTAAGACCAATGTGTTTTCTCTGCCTCGTTGCCAAGGTGAAGCTACACATTTGAAGGAGAGCTTGAATGTATTGGTTCATAAAATTGGTTGTTAGAATTATTTTTTTTTTTAAAAGAGCATAGCAGTTGAGCTAAGACTTGTTGTTTTTATGCTTTGTTCGTGTTGAATAAAACTTTAATTTATTCTGTGTTCTTACTTTCCCACTTGAACCCAATGACCGCTCATCCTTTTTCATTTTTTTCCTGCATGTTTTTCTTTGTATTCCAAAAACTAATCCTTAATTAATTAAGCTATTTTCCATATTCCATTTTGTGCAATTTTAGAGCTGATGCGCTTATTAAGAGGTGCAGAACAATTGAAGCAGCATAATAACCTTGTATTTCAACAAGTGAGTTCCCTGATAATATTCATGTGAAACTAAATTGTAGTTGAGTTTTAAGAGAAATTCCAGGGTAAAAAAGAGCAAGAGAGAGTTTTAAAAATCGTATTTAGATATTCAATTACTTTAAGGCCATAGTCTCAGGGACACTTTCTTTAATAAGCTTCACCTTTGTGTTGGTTGCATTCATCTGATTCAAAGCAGATGATCTAATTTTGCTCAGCTGTGAGCATCCAGCGCCTCGCTCTCTCCGGCTCATCTTTTATCCGCTCACTTGGCTCTAGCCCACTCTCCCCTTTGTCTTGTTCGTGCCTCAGTCACACACACACATTCCACGAATGCTCGTACACAAGCATAAACACACCGACAGGTCAGAAACACACGCGCTCCACTTTTTTTTTTCTTTTTTTTTTTTTTATCCACACAGACACCATGAATGCACTCACACACAGTCACCGGCTTCCAGACACACTGACCGAGTTTCCTTGTCTCTGGCAGCCACAGAGAGAATCTTTTTGCCCCTTTTATACTGTCCTCCAATTAAGACCCTTTAAGCCCTGAAAATGGGCCTAGCAGAACTATACGCCTTGTGACATTTCAAACAAAGCCTGACCCCCATTACCTATTTGAAATGTCACCTCATGTTGGTTACTAATTATAGGACTTGTCACTTTTTAAGTCGGTTATAAAGGTGGCATGTAGGATATCTAGCAGCTCGGCCAGCAGCTCTGTCTTGTCATGTACTTACATTCTTCTAGTTCCCTCTCTTTTTCAGTGGCCCTTCACTTTGCCTGTTGAACCCACCAGCAGGAATGTGCTCCCCATGTGCTGATGTGAGAGAAGCTTTTCTCACCAGGTCAGTATGAGCAGTTCAGAGCCACAGCAATGGACAGTGTTATGGAAATCTGCCCCTCTATTCTCTCATTGTTCTGTGGTTGAAGGGTGCAAGGCCTTCCCCCCTTTTGAGAGGGGAGTGTGAGACTGGTATGTGCAAATTCTAGAGAGCACTCTGCAATTTTGGAGTAGGGGTGTTCAAAGGAGGTATTAAGGTAAAACAAACACTAATAAAGCTGCTTTCCAGTATTTTAAACTCCTTTGTTTGCGTTTAGCAAATGCACAGGACGCAACATTAGCTCTACACTTTTGTTCTATCATCAGTCTAGCACCATTTTTGGGCTGGCAGCAAATCTTATTTATTTTTTTTACCAAATTAAAATACAGTTACAAAGGCAGGGAAAAAATGAATCACCACTATATTTCTTGGATTTGAATATCATTTTAAAGATAATGAAATAGATTAAGAGTATGTTCATTTCACTGACTAATGCCGTCACTTTAATGACGTGTGCCATTAACAGGAGCCGAGGCCTGATGGTCCCTCTGAAGACTCCAGTTGTCAGGGGCAACAGCATGAGCTTCCCCTAGCTGCCATGGTGACCGTAGGATGTGTAAGTAGACCCTGCGGAACATATCCTCACGGCTGTGATTAATGACATTTATGTCACTTCACATCTAATATAAACCTGTAATTATTCTCAGTGTGTAGTATTTCCCTTCTACACTCTCTTAGTAAAAAAAAAAAAAAAAAAATCAGTTTCCAGTTGCAACATATAAAAGCTTAATGCATCGTCATTTTTAATTGATACAATATATGTACATCCATGTTTCAATCATCGTCATAATGCAAGAAATCCCATCTTTACATCTATACAGTGTTCCAGTTGTTGTCAGTATAAAAGAAAGCGTTAATCACAATAATAATAGTAATCCCAGTGTGGTAATACAGCAGTCTTCCAAAGGAATGGCAGAAAGGGAACTGAAAGCTAATAGACCCCACTAAAAACCAGGTTGTCACTGCAGTCTCACTGAGGTCGGGGCAGACTGGTTGAACCACCACCTACACTGTGTTACTGCCTCTCTCTGACCTGCTTCTTCATCTCAAGCCCTGTCTCCCTGGGAATCACAAAATCTGCCATATCACCACAACATTGCTTCTCCTCAGTACCGCGTATGAGAATCTCGGACCACATCGTCCCTCTTTATAATTTTGACTCAGCTTTTTCTTCTTTTTGATCCTCATCTCTTCCTGTAACCTCTCTAACCCGTTGGGCCTCAGGCACTATTTACTCATTGCTCCACTTTACGTGCCGAAGGGCCTTTTTTCTCAAATTCCTCACCCCAGCCAAATCACCCCTCCTTCCCCTACAGGTCCCCTACCCCCCAATTACAGAGTTCCCTCAGTTGCAGTTTAACTCCCTTCCCCCCTAGATCCATCCATCTCATCCATGTATCCATCAATCCCTCCTTCCATTCCTCTATCATGGCCGGCTGGTTGACCTGCCTGCCTCCCCACAGTGTGGCTGCATATCAATCCCCTGCTGTGCTTTGTGCGGGTTGGTTTCCTGGCAACAGACAACAGCCATGACAGGGCTCCAGGGCAGAGAGAGCCTCTTGCATCGCAGCAGCTTGCTATAGCTGGATAGCTCAGTCCAGTGTCACTGATATTCATGGCCATGACTGGTATGTGCCATAAGCTAAGCGAGCTGCTGCAGTTGCAGTGTGTTTAAGGCTCTCTCTGACGACTTGAGAGTTCAAGCAGACAGGCAGGACAAGGAAGGCTGTGTCTGAACCCATCAGTGTGGGACAGAAACACCAGGGCTAAGATGGCGTGCACTGTAGACCCTGAAGGTGGCTGCCATTAGTCTTCATGGGATTATTGTGAGGTAGTACAGATTAAGACACCTGCACTACTGTAGAATCTCTTTATTAGTGCTGTAAATATCTTTAAAATATATCTTATATATTTTAAATCCACAGTTTCTGTTACAAAAGGAGTAAAAATGACCCCCAGATGCTATTTACAGTAAAATATACTTTACAACTTTACAGTTACTAACTTGCAGATTCAAAAAAAGACTTTGAATCTCACTTGTAAGAAAAGTCAACATGTTTGACTGTTGTGATTCTGGCAGCTGCAGCATGTTTTTAATTGATTATTTTCAGTCGTACTGACAAGTGAAATTGCAGTGCATGTGTCAGTGGTACAAGTTAATCGGAAGTCTTTGTGTTTAATTCAAAGATCAGTTTGGAGACTTACAGCAGATAGCACTTTCAGAGTGTGGCTACGCCATCTTTTTTTTTCCTGTCTGCTTGAGCTGCTCATTCTTTAGCGTCCATTATCCCCCTCTTGTCATTTCCCCCATTTCTCTATTGACATCTGTACAAATATGCAGAGGTACACCTGTGTACTTCAACTTTGAGTTTTAAAAAACACTTCTTTGACACCTCTTTGTAAAGAAAAATACAAAAAACAGAAACATTATACAATCAAACACCCCTTCAGGCTTCGATGTAATGAGTGGTAACGGTGCAATGCCAATACTGTGACGGCATCACTGCCACTAATTGGTACAGTATAAGGGATATAACATCAATGCAGCATTTCATGTTTTTTAATAAAATCCTTGTACATGAGTGTCATTATTTTGTTGTTTTGTCTGTTTGTTTATTGCTTGATTAGATGGCACCTGGGCAGGATTTTCTTTTCCAAATAATACCAAATAAGTATAGGGTTGTGTTGAACAAAATATAACCACATGAGGAATAAAAATGCAGCAGTTACTGTCACCTTTGGCAAATTAACACCTCCAAAAATAGCCGTGGGTCATAGCATGAATTATATATTATGGTATCATGTCTTGTATATATGCTAAAGATACATACAGTCAATAATACAGGAGAAAGAGAAACTTTATCCATACTCTTCATAGGAAATATAAAAAAAAAAAAATCAAAACTACCTGTACTGTAATAGCAAAACAAGACACAGTTGTGCTACAAGTGCTTATGTGTTCTTGGCACCTGTGGCCTCAGTCCAGAGTGAGTCCTTCCATATTTGCCACAGTGGAGCAAAATCCTCACCAGAGGTAGAGAGAGAGAGGGAGTCCATGCTGTGGAGTTCTGATGCTGCAGACCTCCTCCTTCAGCCCCCACCACACACCCCTCCCCTTTGTAACTGGTACATTCCTCCCTCACCCCTCGCCCTCCTCCTTAGGTGGAACATTCCAGGCGACAGCCATCTTCTGAGACAAAAATTAACTCCATTGGGATTGGATAAAACCAGCAAAGATGACGGGTTGCAGTAAATAATACATTAGCAATAGTAGAGATACGGCTATTTACAATCACACAAAATGTCTAACATCTAATGTAGTGGTTTAATCACTTGATGAAAGAACCAATAGCTGCTTTTCACCCCTTTTTCCACTGTTCTTCTCATTCATAAAGTAAAAAAAAGCAACCAGAAAAGATTCAAAACATAAAAATCTTTCTATGACCTTAAATGTTGGCAGTTTACATTCATGCCTGTGAGTGTTCGCCCCCAAGGCTTGTTGAGCATTGACACACACCATCAGAGTAGTACAACACACCCACAGGATCTGTACATTTGTGCAGTTTCGAATTCTATGCTCCTTCACCAAAAGAGAAACGGAATAAAATATTGATCATGACAAGTATTGATATTTTTTACCATTTTAACATCCAGAATGGAACGTGGCCCCCCCCGTGTTTTAGGGTTTAAAAAAACTGCAGAAGTTGAAGCTTCAGTAGCCTCAGCTTGTGCCTCTGTCTGTCGTCAGAGCGAGAGCATCAGATGATCATTTTTGGGTTCTAAAGCACTCTAATCTAAAAGAACCATCTCCAGCTGGAGAGGCCTTGATGCAGCATACCTTCTCAAACCTCAACCAATAGGAAAGCACACTCGCACTCAAACAAATCACAGAAAACCAAACAGAAGAAGTGTGAGATTGTTTTTGGATTGTACATCAGCAGAACATTTCAGAGGGATGGGTTGTAACTAAATTTACACTCTGGTAGAAGTTGCATACAGTTTAATTACTACATTCTAACATTAGGTATGCAATACCAGTTTTAAATGGGAGGTGAGACTTCACAGGGTGTAGCATAGCATTCACATGAAGTACAAAACATAAATGCATTATAGTCAGTGCACTTCATCTTTACAATTCAAAATCCCCCTTTAACTACCTAAAGCCATGCAGTCCACAAGATGTTTGAAACTTGTTTGATTCCTGTGCATAAGGCCTTGGCAAAGGCGTTTTGAGTATGACCTTTTGTTCAGAGTACCAATATGGATAAGAATTTCTCCCAAAATACATGAAGGAGCATTTTAAATTTCATCAGGCAAAAAACTGAGATTGGCAGCAGCAGAAATGGCTCAGAATTGACAGACTTCACATTCTTCAACGAGATCCAGACTACAGTTTATTGTACAATCCACTTCAGCAAAGCCCACCTCTCACTCTCAACCTTCAGACCTCACCCACGGCTTAAAAACTGTGGTATCAAGATTTTTACTTTAGGTGAAATAGGTAGTTTATAGTCTGATTCTTATATTTGGAGACAAGCCGGAGAAACATTTGGTGTAGTGTTGATACTGTAGTTTGGCTGTTGTGGCCTGTTAGCTAATTTCTTGCTTAGTTTTAGTGGGAAGTTTGGAAGTACTGTATGAAGATCAGTGGTAGCTGTTGCTCCAGAAATATCACAAAATACAGTCTGGTCCTCTTCTCTCTCTCTCTCTCTCTCTCTCTCTCTCTCTCTCTCTCTCCAGCAACAACCAAGTTCAAAGCAGATGCATCAAGGTGGTGTGAGGCATCCTCCATATGTTGGCCCAATGAAAACAACTGATGCATTTTTTTTTTCTTTTCTTTTTTTTTTTAAACAATACTGTTTGATGCTTTCAGTGCATTTGTGCCTTGCGCTTACTTTGTAGAACCTCAGGGAAATCTCAAGTTGACTAAAATTAAAAGACAAAGAACTTGTCAGTAGCTAAGCCTCTTCTCTCATTTCACATGGATTAAACAAAGTGAGGGAAGGGGGAAGAAACCTTAGTACCATGAGACCTGACATACATAGACATCTCAGCAGCTTTTGTCCATTGTGGAGATTAGGTACTGTTGTACATCCCTAATTAAAAAAATATTGTGATAAGTATAATAAAAGTTAGATGCAAAAGAAAACAGGCATGCACTTTATATTTCTAGACATTTAGCCGACCAATAGAGGTTCAGTTTGTGGTTCTGACAGGAAATACAGCTCTACTACCTGTGACACCTGGAGCAGAGTCTAAACATTTGACCTTCAGTTTCTGTGCTTCCTTTATCTGCATATGATAGACTTGGTAAAGGGCTTGGTAGATGAAAGATATTTCACTTGGTGCTCATAATCAACCACAAGCTTTTGCACTATGTACCGCATGGAAATACATGTTTTCTTTTGCATCATTCGTCAAATGCCCATCGCTCAGCCTATCTTAGTCCTGCAAAGTGTTTGGGAACTTCGCTACAAGCTGGTTTAACAGAAGAAGAGTTGTGATGCCCTCACTCCCACTGTGATCAAGGAAGAAAACTAACTTTTCTCCTCCAGCCAGTGACGGATAAATCTGCAGACAAATAAATATAGCTGTTTTCAAATTTATCAAGGATTTTTAAAATGGGATACAATTTATATACGATAGCTGGCTCCCTCCCAAAGATTTATGAGCACTGGCTAGTGGCTGGTATTGATTTCACAACCTGGTGTTGATTACAGAGAATTAAGGTAATTTAAAATAAAATAAACCATTATAGAAGTCTGTGATTCCACTGTATGCCATGTGCTAGGAGTTTCTCCCCTAAAGGTTATATTTGCATTCAAAGACACATTTCATGCAAATGGTACAATTTTTCTTTTTTCCAAACAAAGAAACACACATTTCTTTTATGTTCATCTAAAAAAGAAGCTTATTTTCTTTTTATATATAGTTATATTTATATATATTGTATGTATATATATATATATATATCAGTTAATTCTTTTTTCTACACTTTTCCAGGGCAGGCACCGTACACACACTGGGTACAGAGGCATGCCACACTTGCATTGCTTTTTGCATTCTACGGTTGGTTGGCTGGCAGGCACGATGTCATCCAGGCAGCGCTGCAGTTGGTGAGTGTATCCTATGTCTGCACCGACTTTAAACACGCGCACACACACATTTTGTCTCACTTTCCTGTGTCTTATGCGTCACATCCATACTCGTATAACCATACATGTCCCTTTCATCCTGGCACTGTAGTTGCAGAGGCAACGTCACACTGCCTAGATGACATCAGAGTAGGGGCGGGGTTAAGGGTTGGTCCAACAAGCTTCAAATGGAATAATAAAAGCAGTGCAGCAAGGCTCTGTGGCGCATGCAGAGATGGGCGGGGGGGGGGGTGAATGGGTCGGGACTGGGACAGCGAGGGTCAAAGGTCGGTGGAGGGTGTGCAAGGTTCAAATGGAAGGTGTGGGGTCTAGCCCAGGGTTGCAGACAGATTCATGAATGGGGGGGGGGGGAGAGTTTGAAGGGAAAGGGTGGCAAGGCAAGGAGGGTCAGTGCTAACTTCATGACGATTACGTTTGTATTCAGTTTTTTTTTCTCTTTTTTCTCCTTATGTGATTTTTTTTTTGTTGTATTTTGATTTATATTTTGCTTTTTACAAATGGTTTAATGACACAATTTAGGCTCAGAGTAGTGGATGGCTGAATCTACTGCTGGTTGTATGTTCAGAGGATGGAGATGGAGAGAGGTGTTATGGGAGAAACTTTGACTTTTAGTTCGCTACATGAGTTTTCAACTGTATACACAATATAAATAAACAGGGGGAGGGGTAATACTAATGCCAGTATATTGTTTTAAATAATTATTTGCTATTTGTGCTCAGTTATGTACTGTAGGATTGCAAGTATTTCCAGTAGTCATGTCTTACCCAAGTTGTTCCCCAATAACCTGGATTAAGTACGTGGAGCTTAGACTGCAGCTACTTTGTAATTGTCGTAGTTTTGAAAATTTGCATATTACAATGTGGTAATATGTGTTTAAAGTTATAAAATTACTAATTATCAGTCAAATAGTAAACATATTCAAAATGTTAGAATTTATCTAGATTCAATCAGTAAACAGTTTATAAGTACACATAGAAAGTAGTAATGTTTAGTTAGATAATACTTGACTCAGCAAGAAAGTTGCGTATCTGTTCACGCAAAATCAAAATAGCTTAATTGTTCATCATACAGTGATGAGGCGTGGTCTAATGTCTGACCACAGCCTCATCAAACACACACACACACACACACACACACACACACACACACACACACACATACACACACACACACAGTAACATACTCCCAACAATCGCACATACATACACAAGCTCTGACATGCAGCTATATTGTATCTTGGGTTCTGTCAGAGGGACACTGCAGCGAGAAGGCGCCACCCTCCTGTCACCTCAACCAATCAGAAAACCCTCTCCACAGCTCCAGCAGAGAAAAGGAGTGATTAACTGATGGTACATCTAGAGAGAAAAAAATAGAGAGGAAGGAGAGATCCAATCGTATAATTAGTGAGGAGAATGAAGAGGAGGCATGTGTGAGGAAGATGCATTGTGTTGATTCATGTCCATTTCGGATGCAGGATACACACTGCATATTCCGGCAACCATCCTGTCATCCTTCTCTCTCACTGGGGGTCAGTAACACACTCTCGCTGTGCTTCAATATGGTGTCTTGAGGGACTGGCTAAAAGCCAAATGAACTGGTGTGTGTGCGTGTGTGTTTGCGTGTGTGTCCACAATGCATACACAAAATGTGACATTGCAGAGTTTGAGAGAGTGTCTGAATCTACAGCACAAGCTTTCCACACTTTTTTTTTTTTTGTGTGTTTTGCTCTGGAAAGAAGTCATGTCTGCCCCTCCCAACCCTGTCCATCGCTCTATCCACCCCCAAATAAACGAATGCAAATGTGTCATTGCACTCGCACGTGTCTAAACCTGCCTGTTGAGTTTTGTTGTGAGGAAATTAAGAGAATGTGGGAGGGAAGGGAAGGCTTGAGGTAACGGGGGAAGGGTAAAGAGGGGCATTGTGGAATAGTAATGAAGGGGAGTATTGATTTGAGTCACATGAGCTCAAAACCAAAGAGGCCGGGGAGGGTGCCTAGTCGGCGTGCCAGTTAGATGTCTTCTATGAATGCCAATTTTTTTTTTTTCTCCCACAATGAAAAGGGAGGGGTAAAAGTACAAAAAATAGATTAATAAAATAGAAGAAAAGAAACAAACTCTTTTAAAATGTAAAAGTATAATACAAAAACAACAGCAACAAAAGCATAATAGTAATAAAAACGTTAGTGACTTTAAAGATGAAATAGTAGAGGTGTTAAGTAGTACTTGAAGTTATCTCTAATGACACAAAATAAATAAAAGCTGTCAGAGGAGAGGATGCGGTCGGGGCTCTCAGGTGAAGGAGGGTCGTTGTTTTCTCTCTCTCTCTCTCTGTCCCTCTCTTTCTCCATCTCCCCCTCTCTCCATCTCTCTCTCTCCCTCTCCCTGTCACCTCTCACTCCTCACGGAGCTGCAGGCGGTAGCGACTGTAGCGGATCTGGAAGAAGAGCCTCTCCAGCGGCGAGCGGCTCATCCCGGGGAGCCTGTAGTCCTCGCTCTGGCCCGTTCGGCGGAAGCCCAGCGACTCGTAGAGCTTGTGGGCGGCCAACTTGACAGCCGTCGTGCCGAGGACAACAGCAGCGTAGTTGTTGCGCACCGCGAACTCCAGGACACGACGACCCAGTGCCTTTGCGATGCCTTTGCCGCGGTAGCGAGAGTCCACCGACATGCGCCGCAGCTCGACCGTGTTGTCATCCTCACGGCCCTGCGCCGCCACGATGCCCACCACACGTCCGTCGAGCACTGCCACCCAGAAACAGGAGCCTGGCCGAAACAAGACACAATAATAATCAGCTTTGGCTTGTATGAGCAGGGTATAGCAAAGGCTTTAGTTAAAGCTTAAAACTTAAAGGAGTAATTCAACATTTTGGGAAAGAAAAAGAAGATTGACACCATTCATGTCCTTGTGGTGAACCCAAAGCCAGCTGTTTTGTTAGCTTAGCATAAAGACTGGAAGCAGGGAGGAACAGCTAGCTTGGCTCTGTGCAGGGGAAACAAAATCAGCCTACCTTGACCTCTTAAACTCATTAATTAACACATTTACAATATATGGCACTTTCTCCTCTCACACTTTAGAGGTGCAGGCTAGCTGTTTTCCCCTATTTCCAGTCTTTGTGCTAAGCTAAGCTAACCAGTTCCTTGGATTTACCATACAGACTTGAGAGTGATATTGATCCTTTCAGCTAATTCTTGCCAAGCATGCGAATAAGCATATTTTCAAAAAGATTGATCTATTCTGTTGATACTGTCATTCTGCAATGGCTGCTTATTTTAAATATTAATTAATATGTCAATTATTTTAGGATTAATTGTCATATACTTATTGTTATATAAGCATAGAAAGGGGTTGAACACCTTGGTTTTGAAGTTTCTCTGTCACAGACCCACACACTCAGCTGCTCCAATACACTGTGTAGCTCGAGACTATATTTCAGTTCTTAATAATATATGCATCCTTTATGGAATAAACAAACAGACTGATAATTAGAATGGATGAGGGGTGTCTAGGGTAGAAACATGGGTCAAAATGAATGTCCTGTGTTTCCATTACCAGCATGTTGCATCATGTCGTATAGCTTAGATGCTCTGATTGGAGAGAACAGGGGAGAGAGAACAAAAGAAGGGATACAGGGAGTAGATGAGTGAGGAGGGCAGAGACCAGCGTCTGACTGGTGCTTAATGGCATTAGCTACTCTGTGAGATGCTGCTGATTAAAAGCACAGGCATGATGGAGCAGTCACTTAGAGCTCACAGCGTAGTGGAACAGAGTGACAGATCTCAGAGAACAGAGTAAAACTTTGCCAAGTTTACACAAGATTGTGCTATAGGAATTAAATTTCATTTTGTCACGTAAAAACATCATAGACAGGAACAAAACACTGGCATCTTTACAGCAGTACTGTATCAGGGACTTGCAGAGTTAATACATCAGACAGACAGACAGATTGATAAAAAAAAAAAAAAAAGAAAGACTAGCACACATACAGATAGACAAACAAGGTTAGACCAATACAGATAAAAATGTCAGCAGACAATGCTCCTCCACCAGAGTACAGATAAGAGCTTGAATATCAACTCATTTAATGTCAATATACATTCATGCTGCAGTTTCTAAACTGTTCACTTTGATACAGTATGATTATGCTCGCGAATTATTTTCCTTTTTAGCCTTTAAATGGCATTTTCAATAATTATAGTTTGGTTTATTGGGACAAAACAACATGAACAAGAGCTATAGAACATTTTAACTTTGATTTCTCTCATCGGCTGTGTCACTACCTTTGACTTCATTAGTTGAAACATCTGTGTTACTTTTATGTTTAGATTCAGAGCTAGAGAATGACTCCCTTCTGAGAAAAATTAAAACACAGTTGAATTCCCGCTGTTACTCCGCACATTGCCCCGGCATGGCACAATCACACAAACTTCACAGGGTGTTAAATAGCAGAAAGAGCAGAGAGAAATGTCAGTAAATGTTGCAGGTCATCGTGCTTCTTTGAAATCATTCACTTTTGAATCTTAATCAGTCAGTTTTTTTAAATTAATATGCCGTGTAGGTGTAGACCCCTTGCTCATTTCCTTTACAGATCATAATCTTTCAAGGAAAACGACCCTCTCGACCTCGTGTTTTTATTGCGTAACCGTGTTCAAACAGCCTTTCCATCAATGTCAGCAGTATTTACGGCATGTGTTGGCGGTGGTTGTACTAAAATGCCATCTGTTTATTATAGATAAAGTAAATCTGAGAGGGCTGTGACTGGCAGAGGCTGACGTGCAGTCAGTAAAAAATCTGCGCCCGTCTGTCCACGAGCTCTGAATCCTAATTCTCTCTCTCTCTCTTTCCTTGCCTTTACACATAACCTCTCCTTTATTTCTACTGAATCTCTCACTCACACGCACACACACAAACAGACGGTCACATTAACATCATGCCTCTCTGCTGGATTCCCCGTGAGTTAGGCAGGATTTCATGCCCCTGAAGCCCTGTATTAAGCTGATCTGGAGGCTTCTGTTACTGAATCAAACAACTGTCACATATAGGATGCAGCAGCAACAGGAAAGCCCGAGTAACATCCTGCCCTCCCAGTGCTCAACTAGTGTTTCACTAATCTTTCAGGGGAGGTGTGATTATGAATTAAATGCTGGAAGAGTCATAGCTCCTTGCAGTGGTGAAATGCACCCTCCTGAATACCCTGAATAACTACAAACTTAGAGGATGGCCTAACTCTCTAACTAACTAACTGTGACTGGTGGGTGATTGTTGAAGAGATTGTTCTGTGCAACTCAGAAGTTTTAAGTAGTTATGTGTCTCACAGCCTTCACTAAATACTATGGAATGATGCCTCATTATAGGCAGATGTCAAAGCTGCGGTGTTACTCCTGTGGCACTCTGCCGGCATTATTATGCTCGTGCGTGTGGTTGTGTGTGTGTGTTGGAGGTGTAGGAGGGGGGGGATACGCTTCCATAAAGCCCTGATGACCATCTGTCTGAACTGAGCCTGTGCCAGGAATGAGGACAGCACAGGAAAGCATACACGCCAACCACCCCTCTGCCTATCTGCTCATCAGACTGTGTGTATTACTTAAGACCCAGTCTCAAAAAGCTCACTTAGATCACAACAACAATGAACTACACTGAGAGAAAAAAGTCAGAAATATTGTTATCCCTCTCCCTCTGACTCGGCTTTTCTTGTAAGCTAAGGAGGGTATATTGATCTCGAAGCTTCCTAACATCACGGCTTAACATCTGCTGCAACTGACACTGCTGCATCTGACACTGCTACTATTAAACTGCATGGACTTAGCGAGCTATCTTTATTTCTGCTGGGAACTGCACTTCCTGAGAGATAGGAAGATAGAGAGAGACAGAGACAGACAGAGTTTTTTTGGCACAAAAGAAAGTGGTGGAGCCATAATGATGTGCTCTTATGGGTCATTTTATTTATATGAGATGAAGATGCCCTCGACCCTCGTGTCTGCAAATCTGCAAGTGAAATATCACGATTGATGCAAAATAGAAGGTGCATTGTGGCATACTGCCGCATATACTTCTTTTTCTACATAATTCCTTAGTCTAGAGAAACTGGGCTTCTTACCAGAGGCTCATAGAGGGAAATGTGAGGACTGTGAAGGAGTAACACTTATTGTAAAGCGTCTCTTGGGCAGGTCACTTGACTCCTAGCTCCTTGAGTGAGGCTGTGTCGGCCACTCGGCAGTATGAAGTGGATCTATTAAGGGATTTTAGCCATGCTAGTGGCAAGGCACTAGGAATGGCAGTATCACTGTTCTGATTGCCATGAAATGTGCTAATTAGCAAATGGTACCATCCTAAGCAAAGACACTGACCATGGTAAACATTATAACTACTAAATAAGGGCATGTTTAGATTGTCACTGCGAGTATGCTAGCTTGCTGATGTTAGCATTTTGCTCCAAGCACCACTGTGCCTAAGTACAGCCCCACAGAGCTGATACTATGTTTGCAGGTCTTACCAAGTCTTATTAAAGACTCCTTACAGTCCAGACCTGAGATATAATCTGTTTAGTACTTTGTAATAGTTTTGGATTTTAGCTTTCTAGCATTTTTACTTTGTCTGTGAGACAGGTGGGACAGAGTGAGCTGATTGGGACTAGTTTTTTCCTCTCTAGATATGTGTCACAGGTCCTTTGTCCTAATTCAGAGCTGCTTAGTCCTTCATGATTTGGAAAAGGGGATGAGTAAGAATCAATAACAACAAGTATCCTTGTGATGGTTTTGAACAAGGCACTCAGCTCCCTGTTGCTACAGCCCAGCATCTCGTTGCCTAAGAGTAAAGCTTCACACAGTGGTAATAACAGTCCACCGCCCATGTCTTAATGTGTTTGTAAGTGAGGCCAGAAAGTCTTATGAATGAGCTAACTCAGAGGAAAAGCGGGGTGATAAAGAAGAAGAAGAAGTCACTCATCTGTCTTCTCTGAAAGAAGGAGTGTGCAGAGGAGGAGGAGGGAGGAGAGGCATCTGTGTAATAGTGATGAGCCTGAAAGGATCCATTATTGCTGCTAGGGCATACAAACGCAAGGGGGGGGGGGGGGGGGCAGAGAATCTACCGTTATTACAGAGGGGGAGGGGACTTGAAGAATACAGATGATCTTAAGACAAGAAATACTGTAAATCAAGGCTGGAAGGAAGAGCTTTGAGCCCTCACACAAGCAAAAATCTGATTCTTTTTAATGCAACAGATCTAATTTCTTTAACTACTTTACAAGGATATTAATAAGCCTCTGTGCATGTGTGTGGGAGTGTTAAACACTTGCTGATGTTGTGATATGAAGCCTGTACACGAGCAAAAAAAAAAACAAAGAAAAAACACAAAAGCACAACAAGGGGAATACTTTTTGTGGTGTCTAACAAGATTATTCTCTTTTCCTACAGATGAAACCTAGAGGGCTAATTCAGTTGATAAGCGTTCAGTCTAGACGCCGCCTCACTGCAGTGTAGTTCACTTCTCTGTCAGCCAAACGTCGTCCTGAGCACTCTGTGGGTGTAAGCCCTCATGAAAGCTCATAAGTAGCTTGACTCTATTCTCTGTGTATTCTCACTAATTATTTTGTGTTCTAACAATCAAACAGTGACTTTGTGGTTATTTTTATATTTCTCAGCAGCATGTGTGTCATTGTTGCAGGGTTCATTAAGCACCAGTGATTTATGTTTCAGGAGTGGCTCTGGGTTGAAACTGTTGCATCACTGCATGATTAATTGGACCCTGTGATGCGTTAGATGGCAAGCTAGTGGTGATAGCTCCAACTGGGATAAATGTGCAATATCCAGTTATGTCAAAGTATAAATTTGTATCCTAACAATCAGTTCTGACCACAATCTTGTCACCTGCTTCACGAAAAAGATTGTTGGGGCAGGCTATCAAAACTCAAAAAGGCTTCGAAAGCAGCTTTTTTTCCTATATATTCATGGCCTGAAAACCCTGAGTGATTATTTTGCATCACTTTTACATCATTGCATGTAGACAGGCTGTTGCCAGTTTGCAAAGAGTTTAGTTTACTGTGACGTGCTGTATGTCTGTATCTTCTTAATGAAATGTACGACTTCTCCCTTTTAAAGAAGAGTTTTTCTAGTGTTCCTTGGGCTTATACGTCACATACAACCTCTTTAATGCCCTTCCATACACACATACACACACCATCTTCTTCAGATCAGAGCTCGGAGTATGGATTAGCCTGTAACGTACAACCCACACATCAGCAGTTTCTTCCTCCGTCATGAACAAATAAGTGTGAGAGGAATGTGACCCTCAGACACAGCACATGCTTTACAGATGCGTTACAGAAAATGACTAATTCATGTGTATTGAAGCCTTCGCCATCAAGTTGGCTTCAAAGCCAAACTCAGTATGCAAAGGAGACTGACGCATTAACCTGTGTGTTGTCACGTGTGTGTGTTTATCCACTTTACAGAGACTCACACACTCCGACAGCGTTCCCCGTTACATTTCCATTAGCTCAGAGGAGCTCATTATCCGGCCCTTTACTGTTGGTTTTACTGCCTTCCTGCCCATCAACGTGTCTATGCATGTTGTTTTGTTTGTATGCAAACCTGCAGGTACATGCTCACATTTTACACACATGCTACACTTTACTGTGTTCATGCCATTGTTCACAGGGCTGCTACATCTCCAGCCTGAACCTCTCTCTCCCTGCTCATTCCTGGGGTCAAAGGCCATCAGGGTGGGCTTCACACCAACATGCTTAAAGTGACTCCAGATTATTACATCTTAATCTCTACATACTGTATGCTGTTCCTCTGTCAGTCAAGACCAAACTCATTTGGCTCCAGCTGCAGAAATCTATAGAGCAAATAAGTAATCACCCAGCGATCTATAACAGGGTTTGAAATTGCTTATCGGTCGTGATCAAGCATTGTGATTGGTCACCAGAGTGACAATGCTGCAATTAATGACGCAGCTGTTGACTCGTCATCTACTCTTTCCAGTGGGTGTCTTTGTTCAGTATTGATTTAAGCAGACTGCGAAACAAAGGCTGAGGCTAGTGAGATTACAATACATTATTAATGATCGGCTCCACTTCCTCAGAACGCTGAATAGACAAGAGATACACATGTTCACGTTCTTGCAGAGTGCAGCGAAGGTAATGGACTAGTGAGGTCTCCACTTTCTCAGTATGCACTGTCTGGGAACAGCAGAGTCAGCCAGTCATGTAAAGGACAACAGGCTGAACATATTAGGATTTTGGAGTGCTTCCATGTTGTTCTGACCTTTTCAGGCTTTCAGACCTTTTTCTGACTGAGTAAGCTCATTCATGGGACTCCGAGGCTTCACACCAAAACAGGGGCAGTGCACTGTACTCCTGCTGTACGGACTTCTCTAAAATCACAGAAAACAAATTGCATGATTTGTCCGACCAACAGTCCAGAATATCCAAAAGATATTCAATTTACAATGATAGAAAAGCACTAAATCAACAACAAATATAAATCCTTTTTTTTCTTGATAAATTTTTTGATTAATGACCTGAACATGGTTATTTTGCTCTGTATCTTTTTATCTACAGTATACAATTTTTTCTAGTTGTTAATTATAATTAAATTACTTGCGGCTCAATCAGCAACAAGAGGGAGGGATAGGAGAGGAAAAGGTTGCTTATTAATCTGAGCTGCTTCAGCTGACGAGTCTGAAATATACCCAGGGGAACCATTTGTCTGTGTGTTAACCAGCAAACTCTTTATATCTCCATCTTGCTCACGTGCACACAACAAATATCTTATAGTTGAGGAGCACACCCCTCCCTCCGATGCCCCCATTTTCTATGTAGCACTCACTTCCTTTCCTCCCTTCACACATTTTCCCTTTCTCTCTCTGTCTATCTCCCTCTTTCTGTCGCTCAGAGCTAAAATAAGCACAGCAGGTACCGGCGGAGGAAGCTGCTCTCTCCCCTGGAACAGAGCGAGTGCAAACTCATCCCACACACACACACACACACACACACACACACACACACACACACACACACACACACACACACACACACACACACAGAGCTACAATGAGACTGACCGGCAGATATTATAACGTCTCCTGCCTCGATAAGACCCTGCAGTGGTAATGACGCCTCATTAAACAGCCAGTATAACAGAGTGGCTATCACTTCCAGCCACGGAGGGTTTGGCTCAGCGTCTAGTGTCGCCCTCATTATATTACATTCACTTTTTAGGCACTAAGCTGCTTCAGAGTGACCTGAAGTGATTGAGCAAGTAAAGAGTTCAAGCGAAGGGATATGTCTTCCACCTACTGCTTGCACACCTCCTTTCTGTATTTACAGTCGGTTTCCCTTTTCAGAAAAGCTGTTGTATCTTCCTCAGCTCAATGAGATTAAGTGACGGAGTGTCATAGTAATGATAGTTGCATTCATTTCCTATGAGAGAAGCCATGTGATAACCATGTGAGCACTGCCTGATGAGAACAGTGCTGACATGAACTGAGCCCAGATATAGTGATAAACACTGGAAAAGATCCATGAGAATGAGCACAACACCAACATCAAAACAGCTGGTGTTTGTTGCTTTCAGATGTAGACTTCACTATTTCAGCAGCATACTAAAGCTCTGGAAGGCTAAAGAAATAACGTCACCTTGGTAACCCACGATTCCAGCAAGTCTAGTTTAGCTCAAGTCTACTCTAGCTTGTCAAGTAGGAAGTTATTCTTCTGCTGTTTATTATATTTGACAATATTAAAATTGAAAATCTTCACCGTCACCCAAAATGCTGCTGCCTGTAACTTGTCGACAATATCAGTTTACTTCCGAATAGCTTCAGTATAACTCAGTGTTATCTTCTTATTTTGAGGGAATTGCAGGTCTTGTCCTTCTGGTCTGACTCATGCACCCTGTATCTGATAACGTATCCACACTGTGTATTGTTGAGAACTTCCAGTGCAGGACTACAAAGAGATTAGATGAGTGCAGCAGAAGGAATTAGGGTCAGATGCTCGTGGATAAAAGCTTATGGACGAATAAGTTCAGAGGTATTTTGCAATTGTTTTATCTGGATAAAATACCCTCAATGGTTTAGTCTTTTGTCTTCATGTTCAGTTCCTCTCAGCAAACGAAGCGTAGTTTTTAACACATCAATGGTGACATATTGATTGCCAGGTTGACTGATTATTGGTTTTTCACTTGCAATGAGACTTGGGCCAGCAGATGTTGTATTGTAATTTCACCAATTTGACCTTGTCAACCTCCGATTGAACTGTTTAAGTCAAATAATGGTCTTCAGAGTCCAAAATCATTTTGAAAGCTGAACTGATAATACTGTGAATTTGAAAACGGTTCAATCCATTTCCTTCATTTACTTTAAACAGATTCAATTTCATTTCAAATTGTGCTTTGAAAATTGAATTTGTATATAAAACTCTTCCAGCATCATCAGCTGTTATGTCAGAGGAAACAAGCTATTGGTTCTTTTTTTGCAGTGCCATATACCTTTATACCCCCAGCCATTGTTCCTTCATTTTGCTTTATGACCCCTCCACCTACACACACACACACACACACACACACACACACACACACACACGCACATGCACTTTATTACGGGGCAAATGAAAGAGGTGACAGCTGGCCTTAAGTGGCAGCAGAGTGAGTGATCACAACACACACACAGAGGAGATAGGAGTATTGATTGGTGTAGTCGCGGCATGTGTACGGGGGGATATGTGCCTTTAGTCAGTCTCGTTCTATTACTCAGTCAGTGTCCACTTATTAGAGTTTATTCAATTCACATTTTGTTGAATTGTTAAAAAATGTAAAGAATGGGCAGCTCAGGACATCCTCCCTGTCTCCCACTCTTTCTGTCTTTGGATCTCTCTTTCCGTCCTGTGATTTAAACTAGTGCTTCTCCTTCGAGTTGATGAATTGCTGAGCTGCGACATTTATCATCCGCACTGAGACCTCTCAGTTATTAAACGTTGATTAAAAATGATGTTTTAAGTTCCGAAAGATGGAGCCCCACACATTTAGCAAACCCTCTCTCGAAACACACAGACGGCTACAACCATGTGCCACTTCTCCACCAAGACACACACACACACACACACACACATGTTCTTATAAACATCTCACACACAGTCCTCCAAACGTTTTTTATACACATGCGGCAAACATCTCTTACATACCCTTACACTCACCTCACACACACACCTTTAATGGGCATTTATCTGTTATTACAATGGCTCTTATGTCCAATACTAGCATAGATAATTAATTTTTATACATTACAGTTTACATTTCTGACTTGTTTCACTCATTCTGATAGTTCACCTACACCCGGTATTCACTGTGGACACTGTTCTCTGAGATGTCACAGTTGCAGTCTACACTTGTGCTTGTCTGACACATGTACAAATGCCGTACGTCTACAGTTTCACTGTACACACACAATACAAAACAACCTGCACACTTTGTACAGTTGAGAAGATTCAGTCAAAACAAGGAACGTCTCCGTATTAGCTCTGCTGTATAGCTAATGTTAGCCACTCGGTGTAACGGAAGCTGGCGTGCAAACAGTAACATGAGACTAATAGAGCCTGGGCCTTTAAGTTCAACACATCCTCTGCAAGGCGCTAAACGTTGCTCTCTGTACATGATCACACGCTCCTTCCTGCTATGTGCCATAACACAACACACACGCTACAACAAATGACAGCCATGTCAGAGGTGCCTCTCCACCAGGACTTCATGTTGGTGCCCAGGTGTTCATCCCCCCTGGGCCCATTCAGTTCGCATGGATATAATCATTAGCATTGTCCAAGAGCAGTGGTGCCTGACCCCCTCTAAACCATCACAGCCCTGCAGCAATAATGGGAATGCTAAATTGCAATTGTGTATGCAGTGGATTACCAGGCCAGGGGACACAATGTCAGAGAGATAGAGACAATGAGGGGCAATTGACTGGCTTAACTAACACCTGCTTTTTATATTGGCCATGTGGTTTGGGTTAAAAGGGGATAAATGTGTCCAAGAAGTTCCAGGGCAAGGGGAATGTGTGAAAATGTGTCATGTGTTTGTAGTTGGCCCTCGCCCAAACACAAAACTGAACTCCTGAGTAAGAAGACTAATTTGGGATAATGCTGGGATCTTTCCAATTAGAAGCTTCAGTGGTGGAAATGAACCTTTGCAGACACAGAGAGCACTGCAGAAAAGTGTATCAGCAGTTTCCTCCGTGCGATCAATTGCCCTGTGATGCACACACACACACACACCCCCCCCTGCATGTGACCAAGTGGAGTTCAGAGAGGAAGCAAGTGGGGGAAGGAGCGGAGAAAGAGACAGGGAGGAGGGGTGGGAAAGAAGGGTGGAGGACAAGGAAAGCAGAGAGACGAACTGCATATTTGATGAGTTGCCTCTGCATTGCCTGAAGACTCCTCAGACCCAGCCACTTTTTACAGCTTCAAGTGTCTGTCCTATCTGCTGTAGCAAACTTACAGACCTTATCTCTATAGTGTTTTTACACGGTACCTTTCTCAACAGTTTCCTAGATTACTTTTTAAAATCAACACTGTTGATGGAGCATTGCCAAATGACAAACCAGACAATGTGCATTTATGTCATTATTCACACTACAGTGAGAACAGTGAGGTTTCTCCCACGTCTTACCTGTGGGTTTCATGTAATAAGCCTCAATGTCAGCCATGTCCGTGTGCAGAGCACAGTCCAGATAACTCTGGATAACTTTCCTGCTGTAGTAGTAGCGCGCACCCATGAGAATGAGGGGTGCACAGCAGGTCAGCGTGA
Source organism: Seriola aureovittata (assembly GCF_021018895.1). NCBI lineage: Eukaryota > Metazoa > Chordata > Actinopteri > Carangiformes > Carangidae > Seriola > Seriola aureovittata. The sequence goes on from NC_079386.1 coordinate 13,212,233, forward strand.
CGGATTTGGTCACGAAAAAGCACAATACTATGGAGAAATGGAAGAAAAATAAACGAAACCTGTCAGAAAAGAGAATCACATGTTTGATTTTGGCGGAATTTGACCCCACACAGACACAGAAGAAAAAGAGCAGGTTCAATATGACATATTTAAGCATCAAAACAGTTGCATCAAAGTCTGTGATAATGGTAGAATGTGAACACTTTGGTAAAGAGAGATCAGGATTAGTTTCACACATGGCTGCAAAGTCACATTCATCAAACTGTGAAGTAAGGCACATTAGTAAAGCTGCAGGACCACACACTCTGACAGGATAATACTTCAGGTTTTCACATGCTAGTGTTGATTTCATCAAACCAGTTCACTCCATGTTGGAGTAATTAGTCGGATGTGACGCTGGGGGGCGCAAAGGGGAACACAAACAAGCAGGCTGGATGCTGCATAGCATGTTGCTGCGTGGCATGCAATAACCTAGTGGTTAGTTTACTCCACAGCACCCCAGCGTGGTGTGAAACATCAGCGCTGGAATGTGGAGGGTAATGGCTCCTCACACAATTGAATTATCCACAAAGAAACAGCAATCAAATAGTTTGTTTAGTGGATATTACAGGCCGGACTCTCATGTCAGGTGCGTAACTCTAACGCCAAATTGACTCAGGGAGCCACTTTTTCGTGGCAAAACTACGTAGATTTTGAGAATATATGAGCTTGATTGATGTCGACGTGCGTAACGGCGGCGGTCACGATACATGAGGCTTAAATTTTGCGGCTGCAACATCAACAAAAGCCAAACGAGTTCAGTGCGTGATTGGCGCATTGGCTGCTGTGCAGAGGCGGAGGAGGGGAAGCGCCCGCACTGTGCGTGTGCGCGCCGCGGGGGATTTTAATGTCTGAGTTGGGATGGCGCGGGGGAGTGTTTTTTTTTTTTTTTCTTTTTTTTTTTTTTTTTTTTTCTTTTTCCTTTTCGGTGCGTGCGCGCACCCTTTGGACCAATCCTCAAATTCATTCACTCACTCATTCACGGCACCGGCATGTCATCACATCATCAGCAGGCTCGCCGGTTATACACATGCACCATGCGCATGGCCATGCCTTTTGTTGCATGATGAGCAACATGCCGGTGTGTGCCGGCGGAAAGAGAGCCACCACGGAACAGTGTGCTGTTGCAACAGATTTCAACTTAACTGTGCATCGCCTACAGGGCCAGATAGTGCAGAGAAACGTTAGATTGTGTGGGATTTAAGACAAGTTCCTCAAATAGCCTAAATCACATTAGGATGAAAACATCAAAAAAGCACAACAAAGACAAATAAGATAAAGAAATAATTACTACACACATAAATAATGTGATCAGTAAAGCTTTTTTCTGTCATTAGAAAAGTGGGTCTGAGCCCTTTTATAGGAACACAGGAGCCGGCACAGGCTACCTGATGTGGAGTAATGATGGTAGGCTACTTACCTGTCAGAAAAGCATATAAAAACTGGGTCTTGGGCTGCTGCCTGATCCCCCTAAACGCCGTGTTGGGTATCCTCTCCATAATACCCTCGTAAAAGATGCGGCGAACCTCCTCTTGATCCCCGAGCTCGAACTCGCGGATAAAAACCGCATCTTTCCTCACATCCTTGGCCTCGGCGGGATTCAGAGCCGCGCTGGACGGAGGAGAGCTCCACATGATCGACTCTTTTTTGGTCCCAGGTATAGCATCGTGTTCGTCCGCAACAATTTTAGTCTCGCAAACCATTTTGGGAGACGAAAAATGCATGCAACTGGCCGCAAAAAACAACTACAGTTCGGAAAAAAAGTGGGAAGAGTGAGGATGAAAATGGATGATGCGTGAGATTTTCTTAAAAAACAGAGAAACGATGAAGGGGATAAGACGAAGGGGGATGTTCTGCTGCAACCCTGAGCGTTTCTGACGACCAAGACTTGCCGGCGTGATTCAAGCAGTATTTATAAGCGGGCAGGGCGGGTAGATTCAGGTTCAGGGGTTGGGGAGGTCCTCTCGCTGCACAGATTGGTGGAAGCGGTTGATGGACGAGGGAGGAGGGAGAGAGACACACACACACACACACACACACACTGGTTCCCTCTGCATCTGAGCAGGCTTGTGTGTGCCGGCGAAATGTGTATTTTGAGGATGTGGGCCCATGAGGAGGGGGTGTGATGGTGAGATTGCGTAGAGAGGTTGTTTCTGAGCAGGTTTGTCTTCATAATGTCTCACAATGAGGAGGATCCCCGCTTTGTTGAGATACCGTGGCTATAGAGGAGCGATACGCAGCACAAAGGCGCAAGGTAAAGCGGGGGCGATGCGTCAAACAGGAGGAAATCCTAGTAACAGGAGGACCGCAGCTCCTCAGAAAAAGCTCTTACACTGTTTATGATTAAGATCAGGTTTATAATTCAATTGGAGTTAGCTTTTCTGGCAGAGCTCCTGAGCGTATCGCTGGATGTGTCTGCTGTTGCGCAGATAAAAAAGGCTACTGTGACAATGCAAGGGATACAAAAGACCCTGATGTAAGACGAACATTAATATTCTGATATAATTCGATGATTTCAATGATACAATAAAGCCTTGAATTCAGCTGGCAGTCGCCCTGGTGTCTGGCCAGGGGCTGCACACTACGGGCTCACAGTGGGGCTGTGTGCAGCCTCCTCTGCGCGGTGACTGACAGCTCTGCTGCACTGCAGTGATTCCTCCACGGCTTCCCTTCGCTTTGTCACCCTGCCCCTGTCATACATCACTCCTAACATGGAGATTACATCTCGCATTATACTGCTCCTCTGAAACCTCCCATTAGCCTATCTGCCGGCGACTTGCACCATATACACTAAGCACCCGCGGCGACAATACCGGCTTTTACGCACGGCTGTGGCGGCGGCGGTGATGGTGATGATGGTGGTGATGATGCTCGAGCCGGTCCTTTGTTGTCCCCCGACACTCCCTGTAATTAACAGTGGCTGTTATTATACGCTTTCATGAACAAAAGTGCTGCCATTATTGATGTGTGCTTTTATTTTGACGCCGTGAAAATAATTACAATTAGGGAATGAAGGTTTAGTTGACACTTGCAGTTCATGAAAATAGTTTCACCTCCCGTCAAAGATGAGAAAAAGGATGGTAATAATAGATACATAAGGATGCTATACAGTTGAATACAGATGGGAAACAATAGGGTTCATGTCCATATTAGTATAAAACCTAAACAGCACCATCACTGCGCATCACAGACACGTGGTGATACCTAAAAGAATAATATGATATAAAGTTTCCCTTGGTCCTTTTTAATTATGAAAATTAGAGGAAACATTTTCATTGTTGCCCAGACAACATATGAAAATTTGTTTTGGTTCTCAGCCTCTTTGTGGAAGTGAGGAGCCTCGCAGAGCCACAGTCGCATATGTAAAGCAGAACTAGTTTGAACTGGATCATCAGAGGCAACCTGCTATTGATAAGGCTGCATCCACCCCCACTACCTCCTACTTAAGGTGTCCTCTTCCCCTTCCTCCCACCCACAGAGCCACCAGGAGGGGAGGAGGAGGAGGGCAGGCAGATAACCTGCAGAGTCCAAGAAAAAAAAAAAGTCCTCACATATTCTGGCATTTGCTTTACAAAAATGCGGTAGAAAGATGGATTTCTACGCATCAGCACCTGCTCTGCAGCGGGTCTCACCATGCCGACCGGGTGGAGGATGCTCCGAGCATGCGCAGTGTTTCTCTTTGGGTTGACTCCTGGCAGTGCTGCCTTCAAGTGCTGTCGGTGATGTCGCAACCATGAAACGGCAAACAGCAAAGTTGTGAAAAACATCTAATTTTCGAAGATGAAACGTTTACAACCTGGCACAACCCTAAATACATCCGGAGATATTTATGATATTAATGATATCTCCAAATCCCAACATAACTGGCTCTGAAAACATAACAGCACACACTGGTTCATCATAGTTTGAGTGGTCAGTGTTTATGTTGTTGTGGTTTATGAGAGTATAAATAAAGTATGAAATATGCAGTGAAATGCAGCTGAGAAAGGAACCTACGTTAAATAGAAAAATATGTTATTATTTAATCTGAGGTCAACACATTTCCCTTCTATAGAATGCCACTTAAAAAAAAAAAAGGTTGCGTAATATGTTTGCCATGTGAGTTTACAGTTTGCTGTCTTTTCCCTCAGTCAGCTGGTGGATAGTTCAGATTCTCCTTCAGGCACACTCTCTTAATACCATGTTATCACTAAATGTTTTGCTGTCACATCAGCACAAGATCAGCCAGTAAGTTGAACAACAGTGAGGATATTATAACAGCCATACAAAAGCCATGAAGGAAAAACATTTTCATACTGTGGTAAATGTTCAGCACGTGTTATTACAAACCTTGTGATTGTGCTCCAATCTGTGTTCACAACAATATAAATGACCCGTGTTTACAGGGAGTGGCACAAAGCAAACAGTCCTGTTGCACATGCTCACTGTGGCCGCAGTACAAATGATAGGATCCAGTGTTTTTATCAAATAGACAGAAGAAATGCTGAGCGAAAACACAGAAGCAGCCCTTGGAATATAACAAGTTTGAGGTCAGGGAGCTGAATGCTTGTCACATGTTAAATGATGTGTCTGCAGAGCGATGTAGCTTTGAACTCTGCCCTGAAAAAGCCCGATGAGAACTCTCCAACTTTGGGCTGTTTGTGTCTCAAGCGAGCAGGAATGCATTTTCAATGGTGTAGTTAAAATGCTTGAAACACCAAGTTGCTAGCAACAATAGCTATACTGTCTAGCATAAAATGTGCCATGAATCAGAAGTAAAACCAATGACTCCAGCTTCTCCAAAGTTCACAGTTGTCCTCTTGTGGTATCTTATCTTTCCTAAAGAAAACAATTACATAACAAATACTTAGAAGTCTAAAAGCCCTGCTTACAAGCCATTCACAAAGCCCTGTGGAGATGTAATACTCATTCATATAGTTTAGGTTTGGGCTGAATGATTAATAGCATTGAATACAATGTCTGACGACACACCACAAATGAGGCATTGTGGAGCCACAGAGACGCCCCCGGGCTACGAGTCATATCCTCCAGACGTAAAGGAACACGCTTGTTTGGTACAAGCCCCAACAAAAACCGCATCATTATCATCATCATTTTTTCTTTTCCAGTGTAAAATAAATGCAAAAAAATTACTACTACACCTGAAATCATGACTCATATCACAGTCGTAGTGTCTGCCAAAATAATTGCAATATGATTTTTTTTTCTGTTTTAGGTGCAAGAAAACAAAACTGTTGAATGGACGTATTTGCTATTCATCTCTTATAATCAGGGTTCCACCAGAAAAAAATCAATTTCATTATCAACATTAAACAGTTTCATCTCCTGTACAGTTGTCATTTTAGGTCATCTCACACTCAGCTGTTCCAGCCTGGTTCTACATCATCAGACCTGGTTGAATATTCATGAATAAAGCTGTTTAAATCCCAGGCTGTATATGTTGAATTATACAATACTAATCTGCATAATTAGCATTCTTTGTTAGCATTCATCCTGGACCAAATTACATGGCACACATCTAATACTTGTCAAGATATTTCACCCTGGATCAAAGAGCTGGACTGACAGACCAAATAAGAGACATTACCCTCTTGGAGTCACATGTTTAGCATGGCTATAAATATATAAACTACAAGCTAATACACCCCTAAATATTGAGTGTGTTGCATGTTGTTGCTTCTTCGTTATTCTCCGCATTGAATATCACCACTCTGAGCCCCACATATTGTTCCAATAATCTTGAAAGTGACCTCTGGCACTTTGTGTTTCCCTGCAGCTAAGGAAACCCCTCCCTCCTCCTCTCTAAAGGTCACACCATGCCACCACTGGTTCTCCTGCCTTTGCTCCTGCTGTGACCTCTGACCCCTTTCAGCGACTAGGCAGCCCAGCAGGAGTCTGCTCAGAAGTTTAAAGCTTCATCATGTTTCCCACAGTGTGCAGGGTGTGCACCAGGTTGGTTCTCCTCTCCCTTGCATTTGTATGCAGTTGAACTACTTTTCATACTATTGTGTATCTTAATCTGAAAAACAGATCATGTGTTATGTATGTAAAATCTTAACATGCAAAGTAGAAGTAGAATATAGTTGCAGAAAAAGGAAAGTGCCTTGAAATTGTATTGAAGTACAGCACTTGAGTAAAAGTGCTTTCTCCAAAACTGCACTTATCCATGTTTACACTTTTCTTTTTGCTTCTGTGTGATGTTTAACCAGACTCAGGCAGTATAAGGATTTTAAAGTAATGGACACAAAGTTCATTTTTGGCTAAGCAATAAAGTAGCCAAGATAAAGAGTCGAGGAAAGTAGAGGACTGAAGGACAAAGTAGTTTTGATCAGTCTCTTTTTCAGGCTTTAAATTGAGATCAAAATGTTTTTGCAACTTCGTGGCACAGATTCAGATGTGAAAGAAAGAAGGAACGGTTGGTCGTGTGTGTGTGTGTGTGTGTGTGTGTGTGTGTGTGTGTGTGTGTGTGTGTGTGTGTGTGTGTGTGTGTGTGTGTGTGTGTGTGTGTGTGTGTGTGTATCCGTGTGTTGGTTTGTGTGAGAGAGTCCTGACGTACTACCAGAGGCCTGTCTCCCTCTTGTGGTCACAGGTCACACAGAGGCAGAACGGAGTTTGAAGTAGTTTCTGAGACATGGAAATGAGGTGTTAGATCTGTGGCCATGCTCATTAAATGTTTTAACTCACCATTAGTTATTTTCCCACAAAGCTCTGTAGTTCATGGCTAAAAATTTCCTTCTGATCCACATTTATGAAGCTGCCGAGAGCATCCTGACTAATAGGAGGGAGCGAGAAGAACTTCCTTTGACCTCGTTTTTATGGATGATGTTGAACTTTAGATCCTTCATGAATGTGTCCTGTTGTCGAGGGATGTGAAGGGGGGGGGGGTGTTGAATCAATGTAAAAACAGATTGAGCTGAATACAAGAAATATGAACAAATCAAATACACTAATTATCTAAACGTACTTTGTATTTTTGGTGCACTTTTGTACTTTTCATTGAAGAATCTATAACTCAATTTAAATTCGAGGTTGTGGCGCAGTAGAAAAATAAAAAGAATTAAAATTAGAGCGATTCACCAAGGGAAAGTTGACATATCAAAGGCTAGCTCAGTAACATATGGTTGATAGTCAGATGTCAGAATCATCAGTGCTGTGCCTTGAATGGTTTTTACTTCATTTCTCCTAAAGATTTCAAGGTGATTTACTGCTTAACAACATGTCATTTCATTATTTCCCTGCAAGGCAGTTGAAAAAAGCAGCTGACTACTGAAGAGACAAGAGTAACTTATTTCACTAATGTATAGTGCTGGATCCTGGATGTTATATTCAGATGATTTTAATGGGTTTATTCAATTTCTGCCATAAAATAGGAGATATCAAGGGCTACTTTTAATATGTTTAACACATTGTTTCTTAATATCCCTTAATATCCCTGCAGGGGTGAAACAGCTTCATGCTGATTAGAAACACTCAGTCAGAGCTGGAGCAGCAGGTATAAAGCAAACGGTTTAGAGGTGTTAGAGAGGTGTTGCTGGGGGTAATACTGAGGCAATTGTTAGTGTGTCCACAGGTATTTCTCTGGCAACGCCTTTTAATATCAATTCAGGCCAATACAACACCGTGTATTCATTGCAGGGCTGGAGTTTGATTGTACTGAATTGCACTAAATCTGAAGGTGTACCTGTGTGGGAGCCATTTAAATAACTGATTATAATAACTGACCAATTTGTGACCATTTTTCCTTTGAAAATATTTTACTTAACAAACTGGAAAGTGTTAACATGGCAAAAACTACCAAATTACAGTGTCCATTGCAAATCTATTCTAGTGGTGGGTTTGGTCCTTGATGAGAGGAAAGGTTTAACCCATGTGACAGAAACAGATGTGTTCACAAATGTAAATAGATGACAGTCTTACAGAAATGTTCTCCTAGGCAACACAACAACAACAACAACAACAACCCTTTCGTTCAACCATGAATGAGTCAAAATGAGTCATTTTCTGCCAAATGAGTATTAACACAAACAGCTCAGTTCATCCTTTATATATGATCCAAAAACAGTTTTATAAATCAAATGTATTCTGAAATAGATCAAAAGAAACAAACACATTGCTGACCACTGTTGTAAATGTGCAGCAGCAGTTGGATACTTGGGCTTTAACTGAGACAATATATTTAAAAACCGATGATCCACACTGTGTCAGGAGCCTCGGGGCATTGTTTGTTAACTCACTCCCCAAACACGTGGAAACATTGAATTGAATGGGCCGTGGTCCCAGTGCAAAGACTGAATATATTTAACAGGAACTCAAGAGTAAACACTGTTTTCTGCTTTCGCATCAGCCAACCTGTGTGACCCTCAGGGGCTCAGGCAAAGAGGGCTGACAGTTGAAAAGCAAATATCCAAAAAGCAAGGTGGAAAAGCTCGGTTTGCACCGTCTTAAAAAAAAAAAAAAAGTCAGCACACTTGTCACAGTCAGATTATGCAACACATCAAGAAAAAATGGTGAAAAAGCAAATAAATCAGCAAAAGCAAACAAAAAAGATTATTTCAAGAACAGAGGGAGATAAAAATCAGCACCTGCACATCTCAATTTCAGTGGATATCATAGTAAAGTCAGGGAGCGTATTTTAAAGCTATTAAAATTTGATCAAAACATAAAAAGAGGAACCGAGGGAGAGTTTAGATGTTCGTTCATTAGAGGCCCCCCTGGTAGCTGAGGGAGATGTAAGTGTTTATGCATCAGGCCAGCTGTCGGACTGAATACACAATGATATTATTTAAATATATAAAACCACTGTGTGTTATTCTGCCAGTTTGTAGGAGAAGTTAATAGACACCACAACCAATGTTAAAACACGTCAGTGAGTCCTCGTTCTAAAAGCCTGTTCTCTTTTAACATTGAAAGTGAAAACATATTGTTTGAGAACGCCCACACACATCTATTTGATGTTAGGTATCAGGATGAAATAACAGTATTGGTATTTAAAGAACACTGTTGTTTTCTACAATTACTGATAATATGAATGGTAAATCTGCCACCGTTATCTTAGTAAACTAAATTATGTGCAAACAGTCAACTGCCAAGTCTAAGAGAGCTGGCCACTTTGCTTCAATTTGGTTAATAAAATTCATCATGCAATTATAATAAATCACTTCAAAAATTATTTTATTGTGAAAAAAAATCATTATTTACATTACAATAGTAGCTAATTATTCCAGTACTACACGGCAGCCTCCATATCATTATTTGAAAGCAGCTGCTCTCTGACTCAGCAGGTTCGTCAGCGCTCTCACCTGAGCCTCAGGGCATTAGCCAAATTGGAGTGAGAGTTGAAAAACAAATATTTGACTTTGGCTTTCTTAAAGTCAGGACACTTATCACTTATGTGGTCGTGGTTTTACCAAACTGTAAATAGCGGTAAAACATTAGTATCATTATAAAGGTTTGTAAATCTTTATTTATTTAACACCAGTTCTCAGATCTTTGTTGAATTATCGTGTAATTTTTGAATATGGCATTATAGATAAATACTTTCAATCATGGTTCAAGAAACACTGAAAGTCCATGTAGATAAAAGACTCATCTTTACACTGAGACATCAACAGTATCTACAGCCATTTACAAGCTGAGTACAATAAATAGTGTTTTCATTATGAGGCCTGCTATATGTGTTGCCTTTTTTTATTTACTGAAGTGATTAGAAATAGTTTCACGCTTGCAGACTGCCAACACTGCAAATATTATTGCATTTAAACAAAGCAACTGAAAATTCCCTGTATTAATCCATTTGAATCCACATCAGAGAAAAAACAATGTGATTCTCCAGAGGAAACCATATTTTGACTTCAGATGAAAATGAAAATGCAGCTTTGATGATGCTCATTCTGAACACACAGTCGCTTTGTTCCCAATGAGTTCGCTGTGTAAACCTGTTTGCTGTGCAGAAATATATTTAGGTTAAAAACAAGCTAATGAAGCTAATGAAGTTATCGCTGCTGAGTCATGTTATGTAAATTTCACCCTGCCTCTCTCTCTCAATTTGGAGACACACTGCTGCTGTGTGATCACCGCAGATATTAAAGTCAAAGAAAAGGAGCTTGTGCGTTCTACATTTGTTTTGTGAGACGGCGTCTGACTGAGGACGTTTTCAGAGTTGTGTGGGAGCTGGCAACACTGTGATGCTGAAGGACAGGACATGGAGCTGAGCCCCAGCAGGGTGCTGTTCAGATGCCAGGAGGTGTAGCTCAGCTCCAGTGGGCTCCGGCCCAGGACATATTGATTTTGTCATTCATTTGACACTTCCTCTCTTTCAATCAGTTTTATGTGGAGTCCCCACCTCTAGGTTCAGACTTTAGGTTGAAGCTTTATGAAAATATGAATGAAATATTATTATAAATTAAAGTATAAAACCACGGCAGTACAATAAATGATATTAGGTTACAAATGCTTTTATTTAGAGACTGAATATATTGTACACCTGATCAGTATTTGACATTAGGGAACAAAAGTAAGCATCTGGTTGATCCTGGTTGTCAAAATGTGCCTCTGCCTGCAGGAGGCTATACCATATGCCTTGGAGCATTGTTTGTCACAAACTAGTAAACATGTGAAAGCTTTTCATTGGATGAGCTGTATCCTGTAGTCACAACACAAACACTGAACAAGGATGCTCAACTGAAAGTTACAAATATTAGAAGAGCGTCGGTCAGAAAGTCAGAAACCTCCTGATTCCACTTGAAGGCATCAGTCGGCCACTGCAAGCTAAAGGTGAGTACAGAACCACAGTACCTTTATTTCTCTGTGCACAGACCCAACAGCATCAGTTACTAAACACTCAAAGAGCATTTGATAGTATTTTTTTTTAAGGTTTTGTGTTTTTCTTTCAGAGAATGAGGATCCAAATTATGTTCCTGGTCTTTGCTTTTGTGGCTGCGATCAATGCAGCGCCAACACAAAACAGTGCTGCACAAGCCAAAGGTAACTAGATGATAAAATGTGATGGGGTGTGTATCTGAAGTAATGTGCTGTGTGCCTTTTTGTATTGAGATCTGTATGTGTATCTGTCAATGTCTTCTCATTTTAATGTAAAATTACAACATTCACCAAGTTCTTAGTCTAATCAGAAAGTTATTTGAGAACATTTCCTTTATTGATGGACAAAGTCATGTGTTTCTGACTTCCACAGCTGATTCAGTCAAACTCGAGGAGGTTAACATTGATGAGCTAAAGAATGATCCCACATTAGCAGGCCTAGCTAAAGATTTGAAAGCCCAGGAAAAAGCCTTGGGACCTGAGTTCAATGAGAAGGCCTTGGAAAACGAGGTGCTCCTGAAGAAAGCTTTCGAAGACGAAGTGTTCAATGAGAAGACCTTAGAAGATCAGGTGCTCAACGAGGCTGCTCTGAAAGAGGATGTGCTCATGGAACACGTTTTCGAAGATGAAGAGCTCACGGAGGCGCTTGTGGAGAGCGCCCTGGAAGATGAGGAGCTCATGGAGATGCTCATCGAGAGCGCTCTTGAGGATGAGTTCCTCAGAGAGAAGGCCATGGAAGAGGAAGTGCTCAATGCGGAGGGTTTGGGAGATGAGGTGGTTAAAGAGAAGGCTTTGGATGGTGAGGTGTTCACTGAGGAGGCCATGGAAAAGGAGGTGAAGAACGGTTTGGAAGAGGAGGCGTCCAAGATGAAAATCAGTCCCAAGGATATTAAACCGGAACAGTTGGAAGCTGAACTGCCTCATGTTGAATAAGCAGAGAAAGATGAACCCCTCACAACATTCGCAGGTATTCTTCACTTTTCATACTTTCAAATGATTTATTTCTTCCATAGGAACGCAGAGAGATGATGAGGAAAATGAGAAATAATGAATATGAGTCAATGAATTTTACTTTGTGACGACGATATCTTGTCCTCTTATGATTATATAATTATTCATTAAACATTCATTTCCATATGCACGAGTATATAAAATGTGACCATGGTACATCACAGGCGTATTCTGTAGTCTTGTCTCAGCGACATCTGCTTCATCTGTTCAAATGTAGCTACAGACAGAATTAGTATTCATTTCGCCTCAGAATCTCTGCACACGCAGAGAAACAAACTGTGCTTTTTCTCATGTTGTGCAGGTTCTATCTTCATATGTATCTTTATCTGCTCTTTCTCTGCAGCTCTCCAACACCTGATCTCCAGCACCAAGGGCATCATCACCGCCATCTCCTTTACAATGACAACAAATGGTATTAGAGCATTAAAACCAATTGAAGTATTGTCTTACAGTAATGGGATTCAGTAAAAGCCTTTGACGACATGAAATGAATTGTGTTTGTCTGTTTCAATATTAGCATTTTTTTGTGCCTTTTACTGTGTGTGTGTGTGTGTGTGTGTGTGTCAGGTATTTATTAATTCATGACAAACGACTACAAATTAGCATTTTCTGTATCTTTCCAATATTTTGATCCCCAGAAATGCTGACATTAATTCAAAGTGCATTGTGAAAGGTGTCTGAAGAAGCTGAATACTTGAATGTGATAGTACAGAATAAAGACGGCCACATTATTATTTTCCTAATAATTTCTTCAGTGTGCACATACAGGCTTTTTGAAGAGGAACGAGTGAAGTTAGTCAAATACCTCATTTTAAAATTTCTCACATGCAAATACTGTGTCTTTCAGTCTTTGTTCAGTACATTTAAATTAATCTCTTCTGAGCCACACAGTGAGCAAACACACTGAGTCATCCCTGTGGGGTGTATTCCCTAAAGTTAGTCTTTCCAGAGTTATCCTTGGGAAAAAAACAGGTTTTTGAAACAATATTTGCTGTTGGTGATAAGGCTGTTGGTTCAGGTAAAATAAATATTTCAAAAGCTCATGGATCATGATGCAGAGCTGCAAGTTGCTTCATTAATATTTTTTAGAAACGCTCTGGCCTTGGTAACAAACATTTTTTACCAAGAGGTGGACTTTGGTTCTCCCTGTACAAAAGGGAGGATGGGAGGATTTGGCTGAACTGAACTTTTAAATCAAAAATGAGATTCAATTTGAGCAGAAAAACTTGATAAATTGCCTGTATCAACATCATATGCCAACAAAGCTCCATGTGATTATGTGTACAGTAAAATAAATGGGGTTGTAGTTACTCTTTAAATTTGAAACCAGTCCTTCAGGGGCTTTAACATATGAAATTACTTGTCAAATAGATTCATCCTGATTTTAAAATGCTAAACACAAACTAAACAACTGTACTGGCTCTGTTATTATGATGAACTGAATCTGTACTCAAGCCTATAGTATACTGATACATAAACATACTGTATGGTGGAGGTTGGCACATTGATAACTGAGTGGGAAAAAAAACTCCAAGTTGCCTTGGCAACCAGCTGGATTGCATCTGCACTGCTATACTGTCTTGCCTGCTGGTTGCTCTCTGCTCACTTCATCATTTCAAACATCTCTTGAAGATCAAACCATAACTTCCTCAACACTGAGCTTCCTCCGTCACTTTCCAATCTCTCCCCGTCTCTCCTGGGGACATTTTTCTGCAGGACTGGTCAGGCGTTGTCCAAGATTGTCATGTTATGATTAATTTATGGAGGCCGTGCAAAAATATACATATATATATTTAATGCATTATCATGCATATCACTAATTCATGTTGCCCTGCTAACACTGGCAAATTCTTCAGCCTCCTGCTGTTACTGTGGCTTTCCACCAACCGGAGCACCAGCACGGAGCTGCAGGGCAGAGACAAGATGCAATGAAAAACTATTTAATGAGTTTTTGCTACTATAACATTTTTTATGTCACATCAGCTGCTGGTTTTTGTTTTCAGATTCTCATTGATGGTTTTGTGATGGCCACCATGTTAACACCAGTCTCTCCTATTTCCTCCAGTAGCAGGAAATCTTCAACTTCATTCACTTTCCCATCAAACATCGCGCATAGGGAGGAGTTTCACACTTTATCTTCCAGACTGAAATATGCACTTCTTTTTAAAAAGGTGACATTTGGTTAACGAAATAGCACAAACAGACTATAGGTCCTATACAGCTTCAAAGAAAATAGTCTGCTTGCAGTAAATTCATAATGTCTTGACTGAGAACATTAACCAGAATGCAAATCGCTTCCAGTGCTCACAAAAAATGAGACATGGCTTCCGTGTCGGGGTGAAAATAAATGTTATTTGAGCCATCAAGCGGCCACTTCCTGTGAAGGATGGCTGGGCCAATTAGCACCAAGTCTCCTCTTTAACATGACATTTTGGCACCACAGAGCCATCTCCATCTACATGGAGGGTGGGGCCCAGCAAAATGTCATGGTGTTGAAAATGTGCTCTTCACATGGAGGTCAAACACAAGCTAGCAAACGAATTGAATTAACAGTTGGAAATAATTAAATGGAAAATCAGTTCAAATGGTTTTGTAAAAGTCATAAATAAACAATGATTGAACAATGATTTGTTGAAAGCAAAGGATAAACTGTTCTAATTATTTACTAATAGTAATGGATAAATGGTTGAAATGTCAACCGTCTGCAACTCTAAATACATAAAGTTTAGTTTAATGGTAGGAATGCAAACTTTATCCAACTGACCTGAACATTCAGAGTTCACTTGTCTGAAAAAGTTATTGTAATAATATTAACTTTTATATAATAAATAGAGTTTAAATTAACAAATTAACACATTTGCAGCATGACGAGTGGTGTCAATGACACAAAAATGGCAGAGAACCACCGCTCTACTTTTCACACACAAAGCCTCTGGATTATACATTTGCATACTAAATAGGAACCAGAGTTGAGTGAGGTGAGCAAACTTCTGCAGCAAGGTCAGAGCAGTACCCAAGTAAGACAGAGGGGAAAAAGAGGGGAGAGAATATTGAGTATTTTTGCCTGCTTGCCACCGCTGGAGAATTTCAAACAGCTGGAACGATTCAGTCAGCTTTTCTAGGAGCAGATGAAAGAAAAGTTGAAAGGCCTCTGAAGAGGGAACAAGCCAGTGAGCCAGTGAGTGGGAGAGAGAGTGAGAAAGAAAGTGGAGGCTGCTTGACAACAAGGATTTTTCAAAGTGATTCAGCGTATACTCTGAAACATATCCTGCGTACGCAGACTTCTCAGTCACTCCTTCCAGTAAAAAAGCCTGGTGGGTTCAAAGCGCCTCAAGCAAGTGAATTGAGGTTGTTGCCTCTGCTTGTGCGCTGTGGTGCAGTATGAGGGGATTTGCCTCGATAGTGCTGTCATTACATGGAGGTGCCTCTGTGCTGAGATTCCTGCCAGGTCACTGCAGGCGCTTCAGCGGCCAACGTGGCTCCTCCGCTTCCTCTTTTTGTATCTATTTACAGTATTTCACCCCATCTGCATTTAACAGCCATGAGACAAGTGGAGAGTGTGGAGAGTGCTGCATCACTGCGACACAGCTGGCGTTCTGCCTTTACTTAGGGCTCCTCCTGCTGGTGTAGATAAGGGTCTTGCAGGGGTTTTTTTTTTCCATGCTGTAATCCCTGTTGTAAATAAATAAAGCAGAGTGTGTGTGTGTGTGTGTGTGTGTGTGTGTGTGTGTGTGGGAGGGGACGAGGTCAGCTAAAACAGCAGGACCCCCCCCCCCCCCCACACACACACACACACACACACACACTGCAGACCAGCACCTTGGATAAATGGACACAGAGGAGTGTTGCTGTGGCTAAAGGCGTTGTTCGTATACAACCAGTGTAAAATTAAATGTGCACACATAACAGAAGCGGAGTCCTGCCACCTAAATCTAATACATAACCTTCTATCACTCGGGCTTCTAATATTGATTCTTCTGTCAAATGTGCTTTTTGGAAGTATTGTTTAAAATGTCAAAGAAAGAGTGAAAAATACCCATCACCATTCGATCAGAGCTCAAGGTGACATCTTCAAATGTTCAAAACTCAAAGATTTTCCACTTGCAATTACTCAAACAGACAACAGCAGCAAATCCACATATTTGAGAAGCCAAAACCAGAGCATTTTTGTTTTGTTTTTGCTTTAAATCGGATTGATCGCTTATCAAAATTGGTGGTGATTAATTCTCTCAAAACACAGCAGGAAGACAGGTCTGTTGATCAGTGGAGAAACAAAAATGCTTTGTTTTTATCTACAACTTGAACACTTGAATTATGTACGTGAACAGAGCTGTAACAAAGACTAAGGTTCTTAGTAGTAAATAAAGAAGAGCTGAGGCCATTAGACCCATATTCAGTTTCTCAATTGACAACTCTGCTTCTCAAATGTGAACGCTCACTCGTCTGCTAAACTTAAGATCTTTGGTTTTTCACCGTAGCCAAACAATTAATTGGTGAATCAATACTTTAATTAATCAGTGATGGAAACAAAATGATAGTTGCAACCCTAGAAAAGAAGCTTTGTAGAAACTGAAACAATATTTGTCACACAGAAATAGCAGCGCTTCACCTACAAACTGTGAGACCCTGCAGTTACCACAATAAATAAATTAATGGATGTGTCCATATTAATGCCAGCACAAGCCCACACAGTGCTTCTTTATCACAGCCCACACTGGAGATGTGTGAGAACAGACACAGTCAGACTAAACAGTAAAAGCAATCAAGATCATTCATTGTTTTTATTGAGGTACAACATTAAGACAATAAATGGATCTTCCTGTGACGTAATGTCAACAAAGGACAATGTTCATGAACAATCAACGATAAGACAATTATTTCTTCCTATGTCTATGTCCCCTGCTGCAGTTAGCATTCCTCTATACTATATAGTCCGTCACTACTCTTCCACACACCTTTGTCAAACAGAGAGGACAAATCTGTTGACACCTTTGTTACATGTACCCGTGTACATACATAATATATACATACAATCTATATTAACAGTAGGTTAACAGAAAGTGCTGTGAATTCATGCTACAGTGCTGTGCTAAATCAAGACCTTTTTTTTTTTTTTGCCAAAACAAAGAAAAGTCTGAAAATATTGTTTGTAAAATTTCATTTTTCTTTCTGCTGACTATTTTTCTTTACAAAAAAAAATCATTATTACAAATAAAAATAACAGTTTTTAATAAGTTACCCAACCATTTTTGCAAAAGAAGCCAGCCTGCAAATCAATTAATTTGAATTAATTACAGTCATTTTGCTGATTCCTAAATTTCATCAACTTAAACATTATTGAAATATTGAAATTAGCATTATCGAAATATTTTGAGCAGTTAAATAAATTCCACGTGATGCTACAGTTTGATGTGTATAATCGTCGTAAACATTAATCTCGTACAACACATTCAACAAATGAATTTATCAATGCATTCTGCTGTATCTATATTATACAGTCAAATACTAAAAAGTACAAAAAATAGTTTGTTTCATAGGAGACGGATGAGAGCTGAACAAAATCCTATAACAATGACGACAAACTACCTCAACAGGCAAGTGTTTCACAATGTAAAACATCAGTCGTCCTGAATAAGGCAGAACAATAACACGCCTTACGATGCACGATATGAAATCAAAGCTTCACTCAACGGTGGTGTGACAGAAAATAAAATAAAGTGCCTATCGTGTGAATAAGTTAAGATGAGAATCGCTGTACATGAGGAGAGTGGGACAGGGTTGTCTTCAGCGTGTTGTCGGGGGGGGGGGGGGGGGGGTGTGACGGCAGGTGGACGTGGACTCGTGAGATCTCAGCGCAGTGAGTTGGTCGGCATACAGTCACACAGAGCCCTCCTCTCTGCTCTCAGCACCAGCGTCTCCGTCTGCAACGGTCCACGTACAAATGTTACTGTATTAAACGGCAGCTGAAGTCGAAGGGGAACAGGTTCTCAAATCAAAATGAACAGTTTTTATCTCATCTTGAGAACGGCCAGTTCATTTGTGAGCAGTTAACATGGTTTATTGAGTCTGAATTAGATCCGTTTCCAATCTTTCCTGCAGATAATAAAAGCATACCCAATAGAGATGCAATAAAACCTCACAAAAGTAAAGCCAGTAATGATGATGAAGTTCCCCATATAAAGAGGGAGGCTTGTGTTTATCGAACAGAGATAAAATACAGGAGAGGGATTTTTGTTTCCGAATTAAAACAGATTTTCAGCAAAAATTAAGCATGATACTCAAAAACTCAAAAAAGGTATAGTGTTAATTTCTATTGATTAATAGAGTTAAAGTCAAGTTAATTTTATTTATATAGCCCAAAATCATGTTAAAAGGCTTTAAAATCTGTACAGCAATAAACAATATACTCATTTAATGTTTTGTTTAAATATATGATCAGTGGTGTTTCAGGAACTTTGATCTTTTAAAAGAGGTAAGACATGAAGTTGTTTTATTTCTAACATAATGTTTATAACATAGGTTTTCATAATGATAGGTTTGAGACTAACTCCTCAACACAACAGCTTTAGTTGGTCTTAATTAGCTCTTTATGTGTAAAAATTACAAAAATCCACCTGATTTCAAAGATTTGAACTGGCCGATACATGGTGTGTTAGCCACTCTCTATTTATCTCAACTTTCACATTTAGATGATCTGTAGAAATTATAGCTGTATTTAACACTTTGATTACATTAGGGGATGAATCATTTCTGACACCAAAATCACAGAAATAGAAAGGAAATAATACAGGCCACAAAACCATCCAGGAGAGCAGGACTTCACCTACCCTGGCATCAAGGTTGAAAGCAGTCTTCTTTAGATCTTGCAGTGCCCTCTGCATGAACTCAAATGCATGACAGTCCACACATGGGCGACCTGGAAATAAGAGGAAATAGTTCAGAAATGAAATGATTCATATACTGGTTGTTTTCCTGGTAGAATGTAAATTTCTTTTTGATATTTTTTATTTATTTTTTTGCAATTGGACCTCATTTCAAAATTGCCTTGTCATTCAGTAAACTTATACTTTAAAGACGGCCACAAGGAAAGGTTCATCTATAATGAGAATAATCATTAGTTGTAGCCCTATTTTATTCAATTGGCTTTTACATCTCGGTGTAAATATTATTTCAGAAGCGTTTCCATCTAGCACATATAACTGTAGAGAAAGCTAAAATCAAGCTCCACTTTCTGCAAACCAAATTACAGGTTTTTTCCTTCAAACCTTTCTGTTGCTTTCCGCCTAGTACAGATGATAAATTGTGGCTCAGCCGAGCAGTGCAGGCCCAGTTTCATGTTGAGTTCATGATTTATACACCAATTAAGATGACCTATAATCCCCACTAAGAAAGCCCTGTAGGGACCTGCTATAATTAGACTGTGTATAAACATCACTGTGTTGCACCGAATTACACCTGACAACCGTTTGAAAGCCTTCCCCCGAACAGGCAGGAAAACCTAAATCTCATATTTAAATCCACCTACTTTCGGCAGGGATGACAGTCCCGGGCTCCTGATCCGCAGCAGCTGCACCGACACAGAGGAGCTGGACCGCCAGGAGAAGCACCGCTGCCTGCAGATATCCGCTGGATGCCATGGTGATGGTCCGAGCAGTGACCTTTAATGTGAAGACTAAGATCAGCAGGTGTGTGGTTTTGCATAGATAAAACATTGGGGGGAAAATCATTCACGGCCGTGAGTCAATGAAACGACCGAACCTTGCAGCCTTTGTTTAGAAAAATAGTCCAGGTTTCATCGGTAGATATTTGTGTTCTTTAAAAAAATAATAATAATACAGTCAACGGAGAAGCAATAATGTTTATTTAACAAAGTGTACGTGAACCTACCGTCAATCAGTCGATGATATTCTTCACAATCAGCGCAAGATGCCCACCTAGGGTTGTTTTATGTAGGTTTAGATACTGCGCATGCGCATGGGTCACCCAAAATTTGCTGTAGGGACCAGAATGAAGACTTCCGGTGGCAACATTCAAAATAAAAGCCTTAACCGTACCACTTTACAGTAACACTACCCTTACAAAGGATTTATAAATGGTTTATAATGAGGTTATTAATTCGGTTGTTACGACTTTATAAATCATAAACAAACAATTATAAACAAGTTATAACACAGTTTTCATACATTGATGCAGGCTCATTATTGATCACATGATCAAGTTAATGCTACTACTCATTAATCTTACTAATTAGTTACTACCATTTATAATTGGCAAAAGGAGCCTTATTGTAAAGTATGAAACAAATCACCATTTATTAATGAGTTACAATAAGGCTTATTTATAACTAACTTAATAAATAATCATTTGTTTCAGATGATCAAAACTAAAAAAGGTTTTCAGTTTACTTTTGCACATGACAAAGATAAGCAGGAAATCCTGCCTTTTTTGCTTTGAAAAGTAGTAAAATGATGATTAATAAATTATCAAAATGAAATAGCCTTTTTTTGCTTTCATAATGCTGCCTACGTGCTAATGCTTTCGTCCTTTCCACTTTTTTGTAGGAATGTTTTGACATGTCAAAAACTGCGCTGAACCTAATAAAGGTCACCCACCATCATGACATTGATATTTACTTTAGTAGTGCACCTTCCCCTTGTAAACCAACTGATAACATTACCACAGCCAGTAACCAGCACCCTGAATCTTGTGCCCCAAGCCCAAGTTTCTAATCCAGCATTTAAATGACTTAATTAGTAAATTAATTATTACTTTAATTTTAAAAGAATTGGTAAAAATGAAATAATACCTATTACCCATACACACTCATGTTTCAAGTGAAATAGACCTTTTTTCTTTTAAACTTTATTAACAAAACAATTCATACAACATAAGGACAAATAAAACTGATCAAACCAGATACAGCCACAGTATTAAACTTTACTTAAATTTGAAGTACAGCTGTTTTGCATTTCTTACAGATGTTTCATGGTTCAATGGATATGAATGCCCCCCTGCTCGGTGTGGGCGGGGTCCTGACTGCTGTTTTCTTAGGTAGCCCGTTAAAATGCCCGAACTCAAAACACTTCTTTTTCCAAGATGGCGTCGATGAAGGACAGCGACACCGGCCTGTGGCTTCACAACAAACTGGGCTCCACGGACGAGCTCTGGACGCCTCCTAGCATCGCCTCTCTCCTCACCGTGTCTGTAATCGACAACATACGACTTTGCTTTTCGAGCTTGTCGCCGCCGGTGAAGCTGAAACTGCTGCTCGGGATGCTGCACCTCCCCAGGCGGACCGTTGACGAGGTGGGTTGCTGCGCGTTAGCTTGGTGTTAGCCTGACAGGTAAGGGAAGCGATTAACACAGACACACAGGTAAAACAAGAGCTCAGTCTCGGTTAGCTTCCCTAAAGTCAAATCACTGCTCTTCCTGCGGGTGTTTTTAATTTGCTTGTGAAACGTCTAACCACGCAATTAAATCTATATAGTTAGCGTTAGCTTGTTCTCTTTCACTATTAATATCGTTAGCCAACGTAAGAAGCGGCAAACTATTTATCCCGAAGTTGTTTTTTTCCCCTCAGTTTCAAGACTTTTTTTTAATCTTTTTTTTTCTTTTTTAATTTACGTTCACGATAAGCAGCGTCACGAATAAGTTGTCCCTTGTACATGAGAGTGTTTTCCCGCAGTGGTTTACCAGCGACGACGGGAAACATTAGCCTGGCGGGTCTCGTCCAGACATGATGGTGGGATGGGCACAAGAGAGCTGAGTGACTGAGCTGGAGGGCGGTACCAGTTTCAGTCCGACATATCATCTGTTTAGCTGCCTAAAACGTTTGACACTCGTCATCACTGTGTCCTGCATATTCACACATATTCAGACAAATGAGCTACCTCTGCAGAAGTACCCGAACCAAGGACTTCTTAGGTGGAAGTACTGCTGGTGTTTTATTGATGCATTCATTACAAGAAAAAGTCCTACAGCTTTTTCGTGGAAATTGCATGGATATCCTTCATAGCAAAGTTTATTTGTTCATTATTTGTTTTGTTTATGTAAATAAACAGTGTTAGAGGGTTACAGATGCTTCATACACCCTGTTACATATTCTCAATTTTAGATGAAAATAGATGAAGATGCTTACACCTGTAATTATCAGTTAAAAAAAATTGCTTTTTTTAACCATAATAAGTTATTCAACTGTAATAAGTTTTATATATTTCTCAGGCAGTATTATACATGTTATCTTTTGTTACATAAAATTGTTTAACATCACCATCCTCTCTTGCCAGATGAAGGAGGCCCTGTCAGAGATAATCCAACTGGCCACGGTGGACTCAGAACCCTGGGTGCTGATGGTTGCAGATATCCTCAAGTCCTTCCCAGAGACAGGCTCTCTAAATCTGGACTTGGAGGAGCAGAATCCAAATGTGCAGGATATTCTTGGAGAGCTCAGGGAGAAAGGTAGGGAATGTGTTTATTGAATATTGATTTAGCTATAGTGGCCCCTATAGACTGCCACCTGAACCCTTATGTTAATGTAAATATAATGACACACCATCTGGCCATATTACTGAGCCTGTTGCTTGAAAAGGAATATAATGTATTAATCACAGAGTTGCCTATGCATTTAAATTGTCAAATTAGAACTGTTCCTTAATTGCATTTAGGCTCATATGAATTTAAATCTCTGCATAATGTGTTCACACTGTTTGGAAAAGTACTAGTATTGCAAACCACAATAACTCATCATGTCAGTTTGTCCGCTGCAGTTTTATGAAACTTTTTTTAATGAATACAGTTGAACAATTTAGGCTCATGTGTAAAGTGGGAATAGGTAAATGTATTTTAACAATTCACACCCCATCTAATAAATGCAATAATGCAGTAGTAGTTGTACTGCAGTTTTGGTAAAAGTACATCCAAATGGTGGTTAGTTAACCAACTAAGTGGCTCATGGTGTAGACAAATTCCTGTCTCGATCACTACCACTTGTTATAACACAGTTATAGAAAATGTGCTCTATTCCCTTGATGGTAAACATGTCAAGATGAGTAAAGGCCAAGAAAACATTTGTAGAGAGGATTTAAACTGGAAATATTTATCCACACTCCCGGCTATGTGTCTGTTGTACACACTGGAGCAATGCAATATGTATTAGGACAGATGGTTCAACACTGATGGATTGCTTGTTGAAAGACAGACTTTATTTATCCCCTTGAATATCCATGAAAATGCTGCTACTACTGAAAATGAGTCAATATATAGAAAATGATTTGCAACCAACCACATGAGCCCATGGATTATAATTCAGTAATATCCGTAGTAAAGTCCCAGCTGACCTTCACATCCGTCTGTCTTCTCTTCCTCAGTGAGCGAGTGCGAGGCATCTGCCATGCTTCCTCTGGAGTGCCAGTACCTGAACAAGAGTGCGCTAACGACTCTGGTTGGGCCCCTTACACCCCCCGTCAAACATTTCCAGCTGAAAAGGAAGCCGAAGAGTGCAACCCTCAGAGCAGAGCTGCTACAGAAATGTAGGTTACTTAAAACAATGCATGCCACTTTTCTGTCCTTTTTTTTTTAAAGAAATGTTTGTATTTGTTCATTATTTGTGTTTGTTTACAGTTGCAGTAATTGTGCCAGGGTGGTATTAGGCTTTCCCTCTGTCTTGTAATGTTGAGGTTACATTTCTCTATCCGTTTCTCCTCCAGCCACAGAGACAGCCCAACAGCTGAAAAAGACAGCCGGAGTGCCTTTTCACGCCAAAGGGAGAGGACTGGTCAAAAAGATTGACACTACTAGTGAGTTGAAGACCAATAAACACACTTCTTTAGTGCTTACTTGGGATTTAAAGTAAAAACTCCAAGTTCATGATTAGAGTTTTATCATTTTGGCAATCCAAGTCTCAAGTTACTTTTTTACAATACAATTGTAACTTAAACTTTTAGCAGTCCAAATAGATACAAGAAAGAATCACTTACTCCACGTGAGAGCCAAGAGACTTTCTATTCTGATTTCTGTCCGTGTTGCTGATACATGTATTTTATATTTGCACCACAGCTCCTCTCAAGGGGATCCCTAAGGCCCCATTCCGCAGCCCCACTGCCCCCAGTATGTTCAGCCCTCCCAGTAACCGCACACCTATAGCCCCTGCACGGACGCCCCTGCGTAAGGAGAGGGGGGTGAAGGTAATGTGTCATTTAAAGTCCTGCATCATGTTATGCATCACAAATGTTGGATGTAATTTCATTTTGCTTATCACTTTCACAATGTTGTTACATGTTTTCATCCAGTTCCTGCAGGATCTGTGTGTTCAAGGTCAGAATTTTCTCACCGTTTTTCTTTTTTCTTGTTCAGCTGTTAGATATTTCAGAGCTAGACATGGTCGGAGCTGGAAGAGAAGCGAAGAGGAGAAGAAAGACTTTGGGTAATTATATTTCCAGCCATTTATCAGTCCGAGTTTTAACGCTACACTGTGAATACATTAGTGCTTACATGATGTTTTCTGCTGCTGTAGAAACAGAGGCCGGAGAGAAAGCAGCCAAAGAAGAAGCTGTGGTGGAAAATACCACACCAGACTACGCCGCTGGCCTCGTCTCTGCACAGGTACATTACCCTTCTGCATGTGTGTTTATTTGTCACATCACTCAGACATTGTTGATTTCTCCCGTGTTGTCTCACAGTACCCCCTCCCTTGTCTTTCAGCCTCTATCATAATACATTTTTCAAACATGCTGTTTTGTTTTTCAGAAACTGGGGGCGCTGAACGAGAATCCTCTGCCGTCAACCAGCTACCTACCAGCCACACCCAGCATGGTTCCCTCTTCATCTTACATTCCCAGCTCCGAGGCACAACCAGGTTAGGAAACACCACACTGCCTTTTATTGTTTGCTTTCATGAAACTATTAGTTCAAGGGGGTAAAAGAAAAGTTCCCTGCTGGCATCAGGAGAGCAAACGCATCTATCTCACCATCTCTTCTCCTCATCAACCTCCTCTAAAGCGAATGCTGGTGGTTCGGGTCGGGACACGCTGCAGTCGGCTCGACAACCAGAGGAGTCGGCAACAGCGGGCGCTGGCACCACCCCTACTTTACCGGGCCAGTACAAACAGAGGACGCCTATGTACAACGCCAGCACCACAGCGAACCCCGCAACCCCCACATCCCCCAGCACGCCAGCCTCAACCCCCGCCAGCAACGGGCCCCCGGCCGCTGCGACCGCCAGCCAGCCGGAGACCCCCACCCAGCCTCCCAGCACACCTCAAACCCCCACCCCGACACCAACCCCTACGCCACCACAGCCCCAGCCCAAAAAGAATCTCTCACTCACGGTAAGGTGTAAAACAAGAGCTTGGGTGGTTGAAAGAAATCTGGTTAGACATACTTCTCCTAAGACTAATGAATCTGTGAATTGAATTCTGTGCTTTATTATTCCCTGTATTAATGGTCTTAACCGTTGTATATGTCTTCAAAGAAGAGGGAAACTTCAAATTTTCTGGACAGTAACGAGTCTTTAACTTTTCAGACCTATGTATTCAAGCCTTCCATGTTCTTCTCAGTCATCTAAACTCTGTGCTCTGTGCTGTTTCTGCTCTTCAGAGGGACCAGATGTACGCTGCTCAGGAGATGTTCAAGACGGCCAACAAGGTCACCAGACCAGAGAAGGCCCTGATCCTGGGCTTCATGGCTGGATCCAGAGGTACAGGAGTAGTCGCACTAGCTGCCTGATCAGCGGTGTCCTTCAGACACTCATTTCTAATTAGTGTCAATTTTCTGCCTTACTAAGTCTGATCTCATTTTTCACACATTGTTAGTCCCTTACTGAGAGACTGACACACATCGTCAAACACATTTATCTTGTCAATATGATAACTTGGTGTTTCCTAGCAGTCACATTTTTAAGAGCAGAAAACAGGATTGGAAATACAGGAATCTAAATTCCTAGTATTGAACTGTAGTTCCTGGTTAGTTTGCACATCAGTCTGTCTGAGTGGTCCCACAGAGTTGCTGATGAAGGCACCACAGAGTCATATAATTACAGTAACTAGACCTGATTATTTCTAAACATTTAAACACAAACCTGGTAAAGCCAATAATAACTTGTCTGCCTCCTCCCGTCTGGCAGAGAACCCGTGCCCGGAGCAGGGGGACATCATCCAGATCAAGCTGAGCGAACACACAGAGGTTTTGCCCAAAGCCGACGGCACCGGCAGCACCACCATGCTGGTGGACACAGTCTTCGAAATGAACTACTCCACAGGACAGTGGACTCGCCTCAAGAAATACAAACCCATCACCAATACCTCCTGAGGCGCTTCACTAGCTCAAAATCACACACCCAAAATTTCTTATCCACTTCAAAAAAAACCATGTTTACACACATACAAGTATTTGCAAACACATTTGGGCCAAATGAAGCACTGGGAGGGTGAGAGATCGTCAAGGAGAGAAGGTCCTCCCTTTTCCTGCACTGCCAAATTGCAGGACTCTTTGAAGAATATTTCTGTATTTTTCGTTCGGTTGTTTTTCTCATACCCTTTTATTGTTTCTGTTTTTAAGTCGCCTCCGATTCCTGAATGACGCTGTGGTCAGGAGGGCTGCGAGTGTTATACGAGTCTGAGCAGAGGAATTATTCTCACGGCAGGCACCTTTCAACATTTTGTACTCTTGAGGTACAAGCATGTCACGTGTCTAGAAAGAAGAAAAGACGAAACGTCTGTATTTTTCTGTATGAATGTGATGTTTGCAGCTTATTCTTCTACCTTTCAGAGCAGAATCATGGTTTGTGAAAGAAAAAGAAAAACAGAACAATAATGACAGTCATCATAGAGATGACCAAAAAAAAAAAAAAAAAGATGCGCGTTGAATAGTTCTCAGTGCTGTCAAGTTCTGTTCGGAGCCTTCTGATAGATGTTTAATAATTTTTCATCCTTTTTCAAAAGAAGGGAAGAAAATAAAATGACAACAGACTCCAGCGGGACGTTTCTCATCTTCTTTTCTGACTTTGAGCTTTTTGTTGTTGAAGGGAACTTTTCATCAGGAGTTTCCTGTATTTGTGGTTTTCGTGTTTGCTCTGCTTCCGACCGTTTGCTCCTCCATTTCGAAATGATCACACGCTGATCAACGAGGGTTTCTCACTTTCCTGTGCGTTAACATGTAGTAAGACAGTGCAGCAGGTTTTTAGCAACATTAAGCCTTAATGGAAAGTAAATAAGTATTGGCTGAAATGTTAAACTGTTTCTTTCTAAACAATATTATTTTGATTTTGTTTTTCTTTTTGTACACTTAGGATGAAATGTTTCCTGGTATATACAGTTTGTCTTCCTGGTTTGGTGCCGTTTGCACACAGGTTATTAGGATTAACAGCCTTTTTCACCTGGAGCGTACCTCACTCCTGCTGCAAAAAAATGTGTTAGTTATTTAAGAGGATGTGAGTTGTATAAATGAGGGAGAAGATTCAAGACTTTTTCTTTTTTTTAATTTGCTGAAACAAATGAGTTGCAGCATAAAACAGGCACCACAATCAATTAATAGCCATTATACAGCGTTCACATTATCACGCAACAGCAGTTTATCAATGTTTTTGTCAGGATGTTAAAATATTTGTTGTCTACAGTCTTAGTATTAGTTATGAGTTAAAAGACCCTACACATTTACAGTACACACCCACACAGGTGTTTCATGTCTGGCAGATTGGACCTCCTCACACCTGATTGTCACCTCTCTAGATTACCTGTGCCTGTTGGCACAGGAGAAAATGCAGGTCTAATTAGTCAGAACAGAAACAACCTCTGTGTGCATGTTTGCACACACAGGGCTTTAAAAAAACTGAACCTTTTTGAGAGTTAAAATAGTAACATACATACATATCTGTACAGCTGCCGGTCAAAAGAAATCGGTAAAAACTAAAGTGTGTAAACTTAAAAGTTGTTTGAAAGGTAAGTATCTGGCATTTTCCACTACACACTGTAAAGGTATGATATGGTGCCAGTGAGGTAAAGCAGTCTAACATCGGATATCCAGTCATGAAGAGCACAAAATCCTTGTTTTTGCATGATAATGTGAATGCTCGATTAAAGATATTTCCACTAATATAAAAATCAATCTTTTTTTTTTTTTTAAAGCTTGTGCTCATAACATAACGGTCCCTGAACAGGGTAGATGATAAAATCATGACAAACATTTAATTGGACCAGCTGATCCCTCATTGGTACAAAAATTAATCTCTTTCACTTAAACATTCAGCCAGCTGATCGTACCTCTGGGTGATCGTGTACTACAGCAAGCAGCAAGGCAGATAGAGTACCACAATCTTTGATCCAACTGGCTCCAGTCTGGAGATTTGGTAATGGCTTGGGAGTATGTGTTTTTACTTGGCTCCGGGGTCCCTCCAGCCGCCGAACGTCTTCTCCAGGTAGAGAGCCACAGCCAGGGTCAGATGGTCCTGCAGCTTCCCACCCACAACCTGCACACCCAGGGGCAGACCCTCCTCACTCAGACCCAGGGGACACTGTGTGACCGGCAGCCCGAGGATGTTGATTATACCTGAAGATAGAGGGAGGAATGGATGAGACGGTTTAGTAAGTGGAAACGCACATTATTTCACAATGTGTTTGGATCATTGTAACAGCTTCCTGGTGGCATTTTAGGATTATTTTGTCCAGTGAAATTGAAATATGAGGATTTGATGAATACTGACCGGTGTAAGCGAAGTCGAAAGGTCTGAAGAGCGGGTGGTGGTGTTCAGGTGCCACTCTGGGGTGCGGGGGGTAAAGAAAAACACCATCAGTGCCCAGCAGCTCGTCCACCGTCTTCTGCAGCTTCTCCTTCTGCTCGATGATGAAGGTCGAGGGTCTGGACACATGAGTCATCTCCAGCAGGGCCAGACCTGAAGACGTCACACACACACACACACACACACATGTCAGTTCAGTTTATGGAAACTTGTACAGCTTCAACAGGATGACTTTAGGGGCTAATACATCTAGCCCCGCTCTCATTACAAATAATTACAGACAATTGATTTTACTATTAAAGTTTATTTTGTGTATGACTGATCATGCATATTTTGTTGAGATTAATTTGTCGGGAAAACAAAATTTCATCATACTGACTTTGGTTTTAATTATTTCATCAGTTATTTCACAAACTGTTGGTTCATTTGTTCCTTTTAAATAATTGATATATATTGTTTCATTACGTCTTTATTGATTAATACCACTTAAAATACATGATAATCTTACCAATAGCAGCCATGGTATGCTCCGATTTCCCCATTATCCATTTCAGCAGCTCCCACAGAGGCCACACTGGCCGTCCTGGCTCCCCCATCAGCGTAGCAAATGGCAGAGGAGGCTAAAGGAAGAAAACAGGTTAAGCACAAATGGTTTTTGTTTCTAAGGTCACATAAAGGACACAGAGTGTGTATATTATCTTTCACCCGCCACAGTGCTGTGCTGTTCCCATTCACCAACAGGCAGAGGGTCATGTGGTTGTTGTTTTCTATTGCCGCCAGACTCCTCAACCAGTAGAGGGATCATTATCACCCTGGTGACACTAACCTGTGTTAGTGCACTCTACCGTTCTATCAGTGTGTTATCTCAACACCATGCTTTAATTTAAAACTAGAATCCTTGCCTCTTGGTTGTGTGCCACCACCAAGCAGGCCTAAGTAATAACGTGGGTAATATTCATTTATTAGATTAACCCAGGACCCTGCAGTCCTCAGAGACGTGTGTAATCGTATTACTACTTGTGAGGACACGTATCTGCTCAGTCACATTATGGGAACTTGACTTCCTCCAGGGACAAAAACTAAGTCCCTGTAAGGTAAATTATTAAATTTGATGGTGAAGACTTGGTTTAAGGTTAGTGTAAGTCTCCACGGAACAAATGAAAGTCAACGTAATGTCCTCTGAAGTGATGGAAACACGTGTGTGTGTGTGTGTGTGTGTGGTGTGTGTGTGTGTGGGTGTGTGTGTGTGTGGGTGTGTGTGTGTGTGTGTGTGTGTGGGTGTGTGTGTGTGTGGGTGTGTGTGTGTGTGGGTGTGTGGGTGTGTGTGTGTGTGTGGGTGGTATGCTGTGCCCAGGCAGCTAAACAGATTAGTAAAGCGTTTCTAGGCAGCAGACTACAATAGGTGCTGTGACTACGGCTCGGCCTGCTTTCCTTCACTGTGAATCGTGTTAATAGACGGAGAGTCTTGGCAACGGTAAAGTAACTAATGCCTCTTTTCCTCCTGTCTTTCCTGTTTTTCTCCATTCCACCAGCGGGAAAACGGATGAAAAACACTCATTATCTGCCGTCCAATAGATTCTCTGTTCAGCCGTGCAGGGACACACTGCTCTGGAGAATGTTGTCAGGTGGACCTGCCTTGCCCTCCTTATCAGGAAGCCCCATGTAGGTGTCCCAGATCTGGAAGCCATAGCGGAGCTCAGGCAAATGCACTTCTTGGACTTTTACTCCGAGATCGGCCTCCAGACGCTCCACCACCTGGAGAACATCACATGAGGATTTCAGTTATTTAAAAAGAAAAAAAAAAACCTCTCCTGATATGTTTGCAAGTTATTTGATGGACAGATTCAACACACCTTCTTCTGAATGTCCATGAGCTCTTTGCTGACGGGGTATGTCAGAGGCGTGCCACCATCATGAGGGATGGTGAAGAACCGCAGCTTTTTTAGGTCAACCTTCGTATTTAAGGACAACCTGTGTACACGTGTTAGGAAATACTGCAGATTAGAGGAACATTAGTAGACAAAGACCACCGTCTTACAAAGCTTGGGATAAGAATACAAATACGTTCTTGTATGAGGCCCATTATAACATCCATGTAATGTAAAAATAAGAATTTGAATTGAGATAGCAGCGTGAGGTGAAACACCTTCACCATCGTGCATGTGCCGCCTCACAGCTGCCATATTTGCATCTCAACAATTTGATTATCACAGCAAGTCTGGGAGCATAATAACAATGTCTTATTACAAACATAGTGTGTGTACGCTGCATCAGCTATGAACGTATCTGAATGTAAAGTCAGGTAGTGTTGGAGAAAGACAGTCGGAGCACCAGCAGCAGAGCTCTTACATGTGAGCATTGGGTCCCGCCATGATCTTGAGCATGGGCAGCATGTCCTCAGCGTAACGGCACATGGGTCCAGTGCTGACGTACTCATCCTGTCTGCCGGAGGTAGGAGGGTACTGGTTCTCACAGGACACAACACCTGCAGACACACGTCACAGGTGCAGCACAGTCTGATGTATAAATATGCTCTTTAAACCTGCAATACCTCTTTTTGTTTGGCCACTTGGGGGCATTGGAAACAAGTTGTGAACACAACACTGACATGTAATCACCTTTTAGGAGAAACATTTGCTTATTTACACATCCAGCAGATATGGAGTGACATTATCATTCATTTGGAGGTTGTGTTCCTGTTTCTCTAACAAACAAATGTCCAACATTTACTCTCTGTGTAGCTCTGTGTTTGGTCTCTGCCAACTCTTCAGGGAAATATCTTGCACTTCGCTGCTTGTTGCTAACTGTGTCCGTCTGCAGTTGATCTGAGCAGTCAGTGTACGGTGTCACATTGTTTTCACATTGTCAGTTCATACATTGTTATTATTAAAATACCAATTTTATTTGCTTCAAATATAAACATGTACTTATTTAATATAGATCCTGCAACAGCACATTATGTAAGGATATGCTGGATATAAGTTTAACGTGACGTTTCTCTTACCAGGAGTGGTTTTATGGCCAAATATTC
The DNA here is from genome assembly GCF_021018895.1 of Seriola aureovittata. Taxonomy (NCBI): domain Eukaryota; kingdom Metazoa; phylum Chordata; class Actinopteri; order Carangiformes; family Carangidae; genus Seriola; species Seriola aureovittata. Next base: position 13,243,861 of record NC_079386.1, read on the forward strand.
CATTGAAGAAACAGGGCATACGGATGCTGCCGCCAATGTCTGAGCCTATGCCAATGACTGCACCCGCTCCTCCCAGTATACTGCCCTCTCCACCTGAGGCCAGTAGGGAAAACAGGAGATAAACACAGACAGAGAAGATCAGTCTATGGATCTCAACCAGGTCTGCTTTATCCATAGTTTGATTATAGTTTATTGGACAGAGCACAGCACTGACCCCTCCCCCTACCAGAAGACATCAGTGGACTTATTACATAAGCACAAGGGACTTAAAGGGGGTATATGTAAGTTTTCTCCGCCGCCGAACGTGGTTTTCTTGCCAGGAGAAGATGGCGGTGATTGTCGCTTGACAAGAGCTTCAGCCATCGCTACGTTAACAAGACAAGAGGTTATAATTCGCCCTCGGCGCAGCGCTACGTCCTCAGGACAGATTGGAGGCTGCAGCGAGTCGCTGTCGGAAAGCGACGAGACGGGCCGCGGCTAACATGCATCACTGGAGACAGCTCTTGGAGAGTAAAGGACTGAAGTTTGATGCTGAACTCGCAACGGTTCTGATAGACAGGTAAGTAAACAGCTGTTAATGCTAATGTTAGCTATGTAGCAATAGCAAAACTTACAAATGGCTCCTTTAAAGTTGGTGTTACCTAGACACCAAGAATGCACCTACAGAAAATCTATGCTAACGCTATGGACAAAAGAATTTGCCAAATAAATGTAATGAGGAAGAACGGCCCGTATTTTTATTTATTTCTACAGTATAACTTTTGTGAATTCACCAAAAATGTAAGTGATCAAAACAGAACTATTAAATACTAAATAAAATCTGTAATCACATTCTGATGTGGAAAACAAACGAGGAGTTCCCCTTTAAAGAACCAGAGCCTGTGTTTGTGTGTCTGCAGTGAACTGTAATATGATTATGAGGCTAAACCAGAGCCACTCCTGGAGACACAGAGAACGACTCCAACATGAAGCTGTTCTGCTTCTCAACTCTGAATTTAAAGTCAACAAGAAGTGTGTGATTCCCTCCTTCACCTCATAGCTCAGTAGTTAAGCCGACAGTTGCTGACCTGAGCTTCCTCCTGGTATCCTCTCCAGGTCGTACGGGTTGTTGGTCATGCCGTTCAGGTGGTTGTGGGACTCGGACCACATACACAGCTCGCTGGTGTTGGTGACGCCCAGCGGGATGGCGCCCGCTCTCTTCAGCAGGGCCACGGGTGGAGCGTCGACGTTGGCCACGACTCCTCGCCTAGAGATCACGCCTGTGGTGTAGGGCATACCTGCAAGACAGAACCGGTCAACTGAAGTATGGGAAATACTCTTCTTCTTACTTTTGTATTTTGTTCCTTCTTCTTTTTTGTCATCTCATATCAAGTAACTCAATCAATAACTGATAAACACAAAGTCAGAGATCAGATTGAAAAGTTGACCAAAGGTAAAAGTGGCTTTCACAACAGGATTAACAATGCTGCCTCACAATCTTACATACGTGTAATAATAACAATTGTTTTACTGTCCAAGTGGCTGTATGTTCCCAGGAGGTGGGTGTGGGTGGATGTGGTATATTATCAGTATCAAATGTTGACTCAGGTACTGGTCATTTGATGTATGTAATCATAGTAAAGAGCCTGGTTTCAAGTGGCCGACAGGAGATTAGATTGCTGGAAATTACCCTGGAGGGCAAAGGACTCTTTGACGGAGAGCGGGACTCCCAGTAAAGGCAGTCGGTCCTCCAGTACCTCCTCTCCTCCAGTTTCCTCCTCTATCAGCTTATCAACCTGGGCCGCCTCCTGGAGGGCAGCAGCAAACCTGGACAGAGAGAGACGTAAACTATTTGTGTAATTCCTGATTTAAAAAGTTTTCAGACGATGCATCACAGTGGAAACTATAAATATTAGAAAGAATATCTATATCTATAAGAAGAATTCAAGTTCAAAATAAAAGAGAGAATTCAAGTGTCATGACAGATATTACTCTTTATATAATTAATATACTTTTCGGTAACAAATTTCTGATTTTATGTTTCAGTTTATCAAAGACAGTATCCAACATGGCAGATGATGACACAACATATTGTGCAGGAGGAAAATTAAAAGGGAAAATGGCAGCATTGAAATAAATAATAAATTAGCTCCAAACACCCACAAGGAGGAATAATTAGAAATGGGAGCACAATAGGGCTGCAATTAATTTCCATTAACAGTTAATGTGCAGATTATTTTCTTGATTTATCAATTGTTTTGTCCATAAAATAGAGAATATTTTATTCCAACTTGTTTCGTCTGAACAACAGTTCAACACCTGTACAACAAAGAAAAGCATCAAATCCTCACATTTGAAAAATTGGAACCACCAAATATTTGCTTTAAAAAAAAAAAAAAAGACTAAAAAGATTATTCAGATAAAGATGACTGATTCTTTCTTGCCTGTCTTTTATCACAGCGTTCAGTAAGGGGTTGACTTCCTGGATCCTGTCAATGTAAGCCTGCACCAGCTCCACACTTGACACCTGCACAACATTTAGACTACATAAGTGTGTGTTGGGGTTAGTTACACACACACACACACACACACACACACACACACACACACACACACACACACACACACACACACACAAAACAAACAGAACAAACACAAAACAAACAAACAAGTCAAACTGACATAACTGGGAAAAAACAGACGGTACACCTCTTCATATGTAACATGAATCAGGTTTGTCCTAGAAAAGGAGGAAGGGGAGAAGAAACAAATATTTTCTCACAGTTACAGGTTTCAGCTTTAAAAACCAGTGTCAGTATATGACTTCTGAAGTAGGACAAGAAAACAAACAAAAGAAGGAAAAGTTTTAATTGTGCATTAAAAGGCCTAAATGTGTATTAATGTCGGGTGTGGACATACAGCAGTTATTGTCCTTTTGGCTTAATATTAGAGCTGAAACAATTAGTCGATTGATGGAAAAATAATCAGCAACTATTTCGATAATCATCATTTTTCAAGCAAAGATAGTGAAAGGAATTTTCTCTGATTCCATCCTGTCAAATGAGAAGATTTCCTGCTTTTCTTCCTCATGTATCACAGTAACCTGAACTTTGTGTAAAGACTGAAATATCAGGTTGATCGGAAAATTTTTTCAACATTTCATACTTCATGATTAATTAATTGAATGATTAATCAATAATTAAATAATCATTAGTTGCAGCCCTACCTAATATTTCTCCAACAAATGTATTAATTATTCTGTTCATAATATGTAAGACATAAGAAGACATTTTAAAAAATCTCCATTACTATTTCCTAGGTGACATCAAAATTGTTGACTAATTGATTAATTAACTAGTTGTAACTCTGCATTAAAGCATCACTAGTACAATATACTGCAATCCAATGCAATGGCCATACAACAAATATTTAGGATTGCAACTGACAATTATTTCATTATCAATTAATCTGCTGATTATTTTCTCGATGAATCATTTGGCCTATAAAACATGAGAAAGCTGAGAAAAATAGTCAATTTACTATCATTTAGCTGCACTATAAGCAGCAAGTTGTAACTTTTAAGAACCTCAAACCATCAAATGTTTGGCATTTTTGCTTGAAAATGATTTAAATAATTAATGGATTATCCAAATGGATTAATTAATTGGTCGTCAATGCGTTGCAGCCCTGCAAATATTAAATTTTAGTCATGATTTTAAAGTGTTTGATGGCAGCTGCTTATACAGTGTCTGATTTAAGCAGTGTGTATATATAATATAGGCAGCCAGCACTTAATCAGGAACAACTCTACATCTCTTTATTCATGCAATTATCCAGTCAGCCAATTATGTGGCAGCAGTGCAATCTGTAAAATCCAGCAGATACAGGTCAGGAGGATCAGTTAATGTGACTTTGATCATGACATGGTTGTTGGTGCCAGACAGGCAGGTTTGAGTATTTCTGAAACTGCTGATCCCCCGGGATGTTCATACAGACAGGTGCGGACAGAGAGGCTACGGTAACTCAGAGGACCACTCTTTACAACTGTGGCGAGCAGAGAAGCCTCTAGGTACGGACACACACGTTGAACATGAGGCAGATGAGCTGCAGCGGGCGCAGACTCAGCAGAACCAGACAGTTGAAGACTGGAGAACGTAGCCCGGTCAGATGAATCTGGATTTTTCTCCTGAGGCTGCAGATGGTAGGGTCAGAATTTGGTGTCATGGACCCAACCTGCCATATGTCAACAGTCTAGGCTGGTGTTGTTGGTGTAATGGTGTCGGGATTGTTTTTCTTGGCAAGCTTCGGCACCCTTAATACCCAGTCACCCATCAGTCATGGCTTGAACACCCACAGTCTATCTGAGTAATGTTACTGACAATGAGCAGGTCTTCTCAAACTGGTTTTGTGAACATGGCAATGAGTTCAGTGTATTTCAGTGGGCTCCCCAGTCACCAGACCTGAATCTGTTTTGAGAGCAAAGGGAAGCCCTACACTGCATGGTGCTCCTAATAAAGTGCTTGGTGTGTATATATATATAGGAAGTATAGATGTGTTGTTAATCCACAGGTGTCACAGTGTCACCCTCAGGGCTTGCAGACTTGAAAACGAAATAAAATATCCTTCCAGAGTGGACCAGAGGTGCAGCTGGTCTGGGCTGTCATATGGTGTATACATTTAAAAAAAAACAAGCTGCAGGGATGTTAAGACAAAAAGAAATTCCTACAATGCTACTATCTACTGACTAGCTAACAGCTAACTGTGTGTGTAACTTTTGTGAGTCTAAACAATCATTAGATTAGATTAGATTAGATTAACTTTATTTATCCCACAACTGGGAAATTCATTTACCACAGCAGAAAATGCTTAAGTAAGAGGTGGCTATTTATTAACTGAAGCGCAGTCTGGTGGGCTGTTACGCCGCGGTTGTCAGTTGACCGGGTACACACCTCTTTTCGCCTGATCTTCCTGGCGAGCTGCGTCGCTGACACGACCAGCAGCGGGTTGTTGACGGGCGGGAGCCTCTTCCCGGACAGAGCGGGTCTCCGAGGAGAGAAGAGCCGGTAAAACGTGAAGAGGACTCCCATGACCGCCTTGAAGAGCCATACCTGAGCCTTTTCCAAACGGCTCAGAGCCATGTTTCTACCGCGGTGAGAGGAAGGAAGGTCAACGGTTACACGGCCGCTGTCACTCCGGAACAGCTCCTACCGTCTTTGGGCCGGATAATGCATATATACCTGGTAGTCAAGTTAGCATGGGTGAGCGAGGACGAGGATATTACCGGAAATGTAGTATTCTGCCTTCAAAATAAAACCGTTGGACTGGCTATATATAGCAGTGGTAGAATATATATATATATATATATATATATATATATATAACGTAGCTTAATAATATTTACAACCAAGTTGTCTGGCAACGGCGACCCTTCGTTAAACTCATTTTCTAATCAAAATTTATCAACTTTTTTCTCATTTCCCCGTCCCAATGGAGGATCAACAGGAAGGGGCCAAACACAAGGCATTTTCCCTGTTGTTTCCGATGGTCACACATACATTCAAATTTAGTTTTTGTTCCTTTTTCTTTTTAGAAATCCCTTATTATGTGATCAGACATCACAATAGTGGGAGATCACAAAGTTTCCAATAAATCTAAATACTGCATATCACAGTGGATTTTTTTGTGTCATTTATGCCCTGTCATTCCTGACCCCACTTGCCTGCACTGATGCTGCCTCTCCCGGCAGAGAGGGGCCAAGCTGGCTGCCTGTTCTTCCTGGATCTTGTTACTGATTTCACAATGGCTCAGTCAGGTTAACCATCAGGTGTGTGTGTGTGTGTGTGTGTGTGTGTGTGTGTGTGTTCCCTCTCCTGTCGTCTTCAATGTGTACGGCACAGTGCAGAAAAAAGGCAAGTTATTGTTTCAAACATCCTCTCGTGTGAACTTGATGTGAAAGTTTGGAGTTAGGAGTGTAAGTACAATTTTATAAAGTACTTGTTCTTTCCTTGAGTATTTCCACTTTATGCTACTTTATACTTCTACTCAGCTACATATCAGGGGTAAATATTGTACTTTTTACTCCACTATTTATTTGTTAACTAACTAGTGGGTAGTTACTTGGCATATTTAGATTAATAATAGCTAAATAATGTAATCAACAAATAAATGATGACGTTTTATTATGGGTAGATAAGTAAACAAGTTATCCTGCAATATAAAATGATTAAAATTAGCTCCAGCTGCAACATTAAAGTAGTGAAAACAGCAATTATAATCTAATAATATCTATCTGTATATATCATAATATCAGTGAGGAGAACCAAAAAAGGCTCCAAGGACGTGCCCGCCTGTTGACACTAGAGGGCAGCATGGCTGAAGGCTACAACACAGATGCTTTAATCCCTGTTTGAACAAACACAGCACGTCTCTAACCTGTCTCTGCAATGCAGGTCAGTGGGTTAGTGGAGAATCTATATCGTCCATTGTTTCCCGTCAGTTCTGCTGCTGCTGTGTTATATACTGCAGCAACATCGCACTGTGCAGACGTGTCGGTGGTGAGGGAGTTTAGTGTTTGGTTTTAAGTCCACACAGATGTTGATGAAAGTTTAAAACTGTTCTTATCAGTGTTTGTCAGTAAACTGCTACTTTCACGTTAACGCATCATAATCTAATCATTTAATTTACATCAATACAACAATCTCGGGTCTATTTGCCTGCAGAGCAAATACTTTTACTGTTGATTCTTTAGGCACATTTAATCTGATTATACGTCTGTACTTTTACTCAACGAAGATTTTGAAAGCAGGACTTTTATTTGTAATGTTGTATTGATATTTTTATTTGGGGAACATAAATTAAAGATCTAAAATAAACTGTTGTGGCATTTGCATCAACCTCAGTTACATAGATTTGATATTTTCAATGTATTTTTATGGCTGAAACTATATATTTTCAGGTTAAAGCTAACATCCACTCTCATCTTAACTCTATATAATGAATCAAATAACTAATGTATAATCTGTTTTATTCTAAAGAGCCATATGATGACATTTATATGTTAAATTATCGATTCTGTATCTTTAATTTAAAGTAAAAAGAAACTAAACTGGCCTGATAAATGTTTCACCAATGACAGGGGGGGTTGTGCACTTACCATACTGTTGGAAAAAGCTTCATATTATGGTTTGACTGTGTGAATAATAGACATATAAAATCAATAATATCCACAGAATGGCAGCATACACCCTGCTGAGCTATTTATTGATCCTCTTATTTCAGGAGAAACCTAATTTCACAGCCAGTTTTGAGATTAACAGACGACGGTCAGAGGCAGGAAATTTTTACCCGGATGAGGTTAGATTTATTTCAGTTCAGTCAACTGAAGGAAGTGGATGTTTTGCACACTTAAAATTGTTGCAACCCTCGGAGCACAGACGTTGACCTACAACCTCTGTAACCATTAACACATAACTGAGAGGCTTTATCCAGCCGCATTTTCTGTTGACACAATGAAGAGACATTCACAGAATTAAGAGATAACTACCTCTGGAGGGGTACGCCCAGTGTAAAAACACATAACACAAACATATCACAGTCCCAACCTAGTGGAGAAAAACAGATCATTCCTCACCTGTAAGGTGAAACCTGAAGCTCAGAAAACTACCGGGCATGTAGAGACAAGAGAGAAGACACACAGTCAACAGTGTTTGTATCCCTGTGTCAGGCTGCTACAGCTCCGCTACTGTCTGGGAAAGAGCATAAAGTAAATGTAATTGCATGTTAGTGCCCATTATTCTGAGTTTATGTGGTGTCGTTGCAGTGAGTTCACCATGTGCTCTGTTGTGCTTGATGGGAACTTTAAAGCCTTTGCGAATGGAGGCCTTCGGGGTAAAGTGATATGGGGTCAGTGAACAACAGAGGAGGGCTTTGGGCTCTTTTGTATTGATTTCTGTCTTCTGTCGTGTCTCTGTTGTCATGCCACATGCCATTTACCAATAGCTCATTATTGTGACTCTCACATTTTACACACACACAGTGTAAAAAAAAGTCTGTGACACCCAAGATTTTGTAGGCCAACGCCATTTTGGCTCATAATTTTATGCTCTGTTCTGTCACATCTATTATTACCTCATGTTATGCTCTCACCTGTCTGTTTTCTTCACACAAAAAGTACTGAACCGATTTGCACCTAACTCGACAGAGTGATGTGGCATGAGCCAGGGACGAACCCAAATCTATTTAATCTAATTTAATACGAATTTTGAGTCTGGTGTATGTTGTCTGACATTGGCCTTGACGGAGGACTGCTCTCTCTGAGCTCCCTTCTAGTTACCTAGGCATTTAATTTTCCTAATGAGATCACAGTCCAATCCCCCTTCTGTTTTCAGTCATCTTGGAGTGGACAGTAATTTACTTTACAGTTCCCTTCGGATGAAGCAGATCTTCACTCTGATCCACTTTCCAGCACCTCGTCTGGGCCCTGGAGACCGATGTCGGCTGATATGTCTGTCCCCCGGGGTGAAACGGTTTGTTTTATGAGCCTAAGTGACCTTTTTCGTTGATTAGAATTCAAAGTATTTTGAGTTTTTCTAAGATTATTCTTCTATTATTATTATTATTATTGTTTTTAACAAGAAAAGCTGAACGTCCAGGGATGGGGTTTTTCATTGCAATCAACATTACCTATGTTTTTCAGAGAGTTTAGCTCCGTGGTGATGCGACGTTGAGAAATTGCCTTTAAATCAATATCACATTCAAACAAAATGCATGACAAACATTTGAGTACAATAGAAACATCTTGTGATAGCACGCCTGTGAAGCAAATTCATTTGTATAGCACATTATCATACACAAAGGTCATTCAATGTGCTTAACAGAAATAGAAGAAGCATAAAAATTTAATTAAAAAGCAGAATAAGAAAACAATATAAAAAAAGATTATAAGATAGATATGCGGAAACATGCTCAAATACAATCGACATGTGATAACAGCTTGATAATACGCTCAGTTTTATTCATTTTTTTCTTTCTTACTTTTCCGCAGCCATGGGGTGTAGGTAAAGGGTATAAGGGATAAGTGGGTATAAGCTTTTTAAAAGTTTGTATATTAATAAAAAGAGAGATGTTGGCACATCTTGACATTATATAAAGGTAAATTATGGAGTGTACGTTGTGCACTCGGTCTCTTTTGGGTTTTGTTCCTGATACAAACCAAACAAGGAGGAAATATTAAATATAAAAACTGGTCTGTGTGTGTGTGTGTGTGTGTGTGTGTGTGTGTGTGTGTGTGTGTGTGTGTGTGTGTGTGTGTGTGTGTGTGCAGACTGCAGCACACACTGCGTCATCTTTATATTCATGTGTGGATCACGTGTGTGTATTAATGTGGCCTCCCCCCGCCACCATCAGCAGCAGCAGCATGACCATCTCCAATAGTCTATTTATCTATTTGGCAGCAGTCTTTTATCCAAGACGAGAGAGGGGGGGGGGGGGGGGTGAACCATGTGGCAGCTCCTCCGACCCCCCCCCCTTACGCCTGCACCTCCTTCGGGGACCGGCATGCGGGCACATGAAACAGCTGGTGTGCTCCAAAAACCAATTATAAAGGCCCCCCCCCACCTGGCTGCCTGTACGGCCAGGCAGGGGAGAGTGCGGTTGTTAGCACCCACAGATGAGCTTTAACAAGGGGCCACCGCCGGGGTGGTCAGATGGGAGACACAGCAGGTTTCAGGATCTGGATGTTTAGGTGGAAATTGGAATTTGAGATGCAGGAGAGGCTCGCTGTTAATGTTTTATTTACACTGCAATCTATATTTTGAGTTGCCTTGACCAGAACTCTGTCGAGATGTGGGTGTGAATCACAACAAGCGTGTGTGATTAAAAACATTTTTGGATAGAATCATCTCAGCTGGAGTGAGTTTAATGCATTAAAGGAAAAAATAAAAAAGTCCAATGTAAAGGAGACTGGTATTTCTTTATGTGGAAGTGAGGATATCATCATCATTTCCTTTGTGGATCTGTTGTAGTCCTACATTTCCCATTGTCCTCTTTGGAGATTGATCTGTCAGCTCAGGTGTTGGATGCAGCGTGAGCCTGCTATTGATCCGCTTCCTGCCGGGCCTCGTTAAAACTTTTCAGCAGGGAGTGTGAATGAGAACCACAGGAGGCGGCCTCATCAAAATACTTTTTTTTTGTCCCTTATGACGACATAAGAAAGATGGACTCACATTGATTTTGGGACCCTTATGCTGCTTGTTGAGTTTAGTTTAGTTACACTGGACAAATACAGATCTATTCAAATCACATATTGATTAGGATCTTGTCAATAATGTTAATTGGTTTCTGTGTGAGTTTTTGTTTGGTTTGATTTATTGACAATATATGAGAAGTTAAATGAGACAACTGGCTCTGTGAGGCTACTTAGGCTAAGTGGTGCTTGAAGCTGAATGCCTCCATGGTCACCGTTGTAGCTTAGCATGTTAGCAGGAAAGAAAATAAACAAAGTGTAGATGAGATTTATGGGAATGGCATTAGCTTCACAGGTATTTGGTCATAAAACAAAGTCCTGGGTAAATTCAAATTTTAATCTGATGGTGGCGCTCTAATCTGTGAGTTCACTAGAGTTGTCACGATTCATCCTGAGGGGAGGGGGCATGAATTTGTGTCCAGTTGTTGTTGTTGAGATATTCAACTAAAAGACAAGAATGTGACCTCGTGGTGACATTAGATGAAAAGTCACCAAAAGATGGATAAAAAGTTCAAACAATTAATAACATTCAAGTTATGACTTTGTTCAAAGGGGCAAATATGTGTGTGCTAAAATATAAAAACAAACCGAGATATCTGCATTCTGTTGGGGAATCAGTCGTTGTTCAGCCTTCGCCTGAAAGCTGGGAGGGTTTGGTTTGTCTCGCTGTTGTCCCCAGTCAGTCTATAGAGAGAGAACACAGAGAGACGTCACACAGAAATCTCTGTCCACGAGTAAACAGCCCCGCCAGGTGATAAAGTAGCCCTGAGACAAGTCGGAGGGGTCAGCGGGGGTCAACATAATCCCCCCCGTCACACACATACATACACACACGCATGAATGCTTGCACATAATCCTCACACACATGCTCACTGAAGCCCGACTTGGACTCAAAGCAAACGTAGCAGTCGGTGTGATGAATAAGTGATCAGCAGCACTAAATAATAAATCGTACACATTATTATCAGCGACAATAGTGTGACTTTAGTGTCTTTCCTCTGGCTCCAGACAATAAACTGATTGTATTAATAATGCAGCTACAGACCAGGGATCTGTTCAGCAGGAGGACAGAAACCTCGAATCACACACCTCGGGCTGAATGTGTTAACGGTGTGTCATCGCTCGGAGTATGTGGCTGTGAGGTGTGACATGGCTCCACGCTGTACGACACACTTTCTTTTATGGCTCTCTGACAAACCGAGCACCTTCAGGTGCCCCACACAGTGTTCACGATCAGGTGTGAAGAGCATGAATATCCACGTCTGTGTCATCCTTTAAATCTCTTATCAAAATGTTTTTTTCTCTTTCTTTTGTCTCTTCATTTCTTTTAATCTTGTACTTCAGAAATTAATTTGATCTATTTTACTCTCAACTAATTGTATTTTTTGCCCACAAGTTCCCTATTTGATTAGATTTTATATGTAATTATATATTGTTTATTCTAATTTGCTTGCCTTGTGTGAAACACAACCACATGCTCTGTGCGTTTAATGGGTAATTAAAATGGCTTCTTTTCATCCACATGGGACTTATTTCAGTGTTTTATTGGTGTTTTATGCAGCATCTTATAAAATACTAGAAGCGAAATTGCATTTTTAATAATTCATCCTTATTCACATGCCAGTTTGGAAGAATTCTAGTCAACACTTTCCAACTGGACTTGGCCTTTATTTGTTTTATTAAATCTTTAAAAAATATTTCCCACCAGGCGAATCTGCAGTGTTTCAGATGGAAAGTGTGCACTCAGCAGGTTTACAGACAGTCAGGAGGGGAGTGAGGGGCTTTTAATTGTGTTTTGAGATTCAGACCGCAAATTAGTTTGATAAATATCAGTTTAGCCGGACTGCATTCACTTAGAAGACATCACATAGATCCCTGGTTGGCAACCTCTTTGGCTTGTGCATGCATGTCTGTGTTGAGATTAACTCGTTTTAAGTGTTCACAGTCGTCAGGAGGTAAAACTGTGAATCAATACAGAAAACTTTCAGTACAATAGGAGTTCTTCTCCCTTTTTGATATTAAGTTAATCATGTTGTGACACAAATTTATTTTGCAACCCCTTGAGGGATCCTGACCTCCAGCCAGTGCTGGAATAACACCTGGGTAAAGTGGGCAACTGCCCCAAAAGCCCCAGGTTCACTGCATGTCCTGTTGTTTCAATAATCATAACTTTGTTTGGGAATTTGCACCAATGAAGCAAAAATATCAACCAAGGCAGATCCTGCGTCGTGTCTTGGGGGTAAAATGTAAAACAAATTATAATTCAGTTTGTGTGTTTACATGGTAAACATTCCTGAGTTTTTTTGTGTGTAAGATAAATACTGAATTATTAATTGGTTTGTGCAGTGTACAAACAGAGGGTGGTGGTGGTGGTGGTGGGACACCTGCATCATCTACATCCTCCTTAAAACTTGACAATAATCACTGAATGATTTGTTAAAGTATGAAGTCTATTCCAATATCCCACTGAGCTTTAAATAAAAAAAGCATAAGGAACCCGGAGAGGATCTAATCTATAATGATAATATCTATTCATGGCTCTGAAAAGCCTGAGAGTTTTCTAGTTAACACACAAGCTGCTGTTGCCCCTCACGATAAACAGCTCGGACACTGTGGCACAGAAAGTGTAGGTGAGAACTGGGCCGGTTTAGGCGCCCCCACAGGTGCATTTTTGCGGTGATCACGTGTGGACCCGCCCCACCTCCCCGCCTCCAATAAAGCACAGCAAAAGTCACCGCTCCTCTTCCTTCAAGCAGCCAAACCCAGAGCGAGGCGGGCAGGCGGGCAGACGCAGAGCGGCAACGGCGGGGACGTAAAACGAAACCACGGAAGCCCGTGCGCGTGAAGGCGGTTCGCACAAAGATGATTAATTAGTAAAATAAAGCCGACGGTAACCGGACGCCGCAGCTGATCCGGGCTCGGGGCTCAGCAGAGGACACCGGCACATGTGGAGGTTGAGTTTTCGGAACGAGGCCAGGTGAGTCAGACCCTCCTTTTTTGCGGGCAAGCACGCGTCTCCTCTCGATCGCGGTACAGTCGCGCGTCAGCATTTTCACTTTGAATCATGAAGCTGACATCCTCCGTGTGTGTGTGTGTGTTTGTGTGTGTGTACGTGCGTTTGTGCATCCCTAGGGGACTTTAGTCCGTGACAGACGAGCTCACAAACTCGGCTCAGTTTGGCATCCATAATTTAAGAGCCGCAGTCAGGCTGAGGGTAGATCCGCGACACGCAGGTTTGTGCAGGGCATCAAGGAAGCTCCTGCAGGCTGCGTGCGTGCGTGCGTGCGTGCTGGCTGGAAGACCCCCTGTGTGACCGAGCGACCATTAGGCTACTAGATGTGTAAATACTGTCCTAGTGATTGGATCAATTTGAGAGAGCGCAGCAGTGTGTGTGTGCAAAGTGCAGGCAATAACGATGAGAGGTGATATTGCTGCATCCACTGCTGTTATCTCTGAGGAGCAGATAACACGTCAAACAGCCTCATGTACCAACAACTCTTTTTTATTTTGTTTTATTCTAAATCAGATTGTTTTTTTTATCACGTCTTTTATTGAATCCATATTTCTTCTCGTGTGTCTTTATCGTGATGCAGAGAAAATGTTGAACACAGTTTGAGAGCTGCAATCAAACCTAATGACGGGCACCTTGAAGCCTTGTGCGTCAGTGCAAGATAGTTTTTGTAATCTATAAGAATTTGCCAATCATCAGATTGGCAATAACTGCTGCGGCGAGGCAACGCGTTCAGTCGATGTGAGCAGGAGCAAGAGTTTTAGCAGCAGGTCCCTCACGTCAGATTGCACACACTTTATGATTTAGTGAATTAACGCCCCTGTTTCCGCCCCCCTCCTCATTGTCCCTCTTCAGTTTTAATAGGCTGCAGCGTCTGTGAGGCAGCCCCGTGCGCACTGGAAGCCCAGAATTCAATTGGTGGAACCAGGAGGGGAGCCCCGGCCTTTTCCACTGCAGGAGGAGCAGAGTTGGAGGAAACGGAGCGAGAGAGAGAGAGCGAGAGAGCGAGCTGCCAAGACAGCAGCAGCAGCAGCAGCAGCAGCCTGCGCAGTTTAGAAAGAACACGGCACTGCCTCCTCTGCTGTGCTGCACGGCATGAGGGACTTCACCCAAACTGCGCACTGACTCTGCAGGATGCACCGCTGCAGCTGCGTAGTTTGCTGAAGACGGACACACAAACCACTGCAGGAATTTGAGAGAGGAATTGAGACGGAACGGTCGCTGACCACAGCTGCGACATTTGGTTTCCCCCACTGAGCGGTTATCATTCCTGCCCCGCGCCGTGGCCTTGTAGCGGACATGGGAAATGTAAACAGCAGTCGGGCTGGATTTTAAACTACGCACACGTCCCACGTCCTCCTCCCGCCCCCTCCTTCTCCTCCTCCTCCCGGGCTGTCCGAGATGGAGATGGAGACGAGGGTCGAGCCGGAGCAGGAGGGAGAGGCAGAGCCGCCCATGCACAGCGTACACGGAACCAACCGGATCAGACCGTCCTCGTACCGGGCCCTGCGTAGCGCCGTGTCCAGCCTGGCCCGCCTAGATGACTTCAGCCGCGAGAAGATCGGCGCGGGGTTCTTCTCCGAGGTGTTCAAGGTGAGAGAAAGTGCTTCATGACTCACTTTCACACTCTGCTCAAGTTATGCACAGCTTGTTCGGCGTATTGTTGAGGACAGGCTCAAGATTTGGTGTGCACATCCTGCAGGTCTCCATGGATACACAGCATCAAACTCTCTGTGTTTATTAGATTTAGGATGACAGTGCGTGTGTGAGCTGAACTTAAACTTCTTGACAACCAACAGTGAGTTGTTGACTTCCTGTTAACTCCACTTGATCAACTCACCATCTCTCAAACAAGTGGTATCCATGGCAACCAGTGCATCTGAACCCAAACACCAGGTAGAAAAGCTGTATGATGTTGACTAATTGCAGGAGGAAGTTGGTGATGGGGAGGGCATCACGGTGTAAATGTACACCTCACCGTCTTGTCCTCCTCTCCACACACACACATTTGCAGTGACCCACATGTTGTGTAAGGTGGACGCTGTGTTTTGGTGCGTAAGTGGATATGGTCAGGGCAGGTAGATCTGGAACACGTGTAGGTAACCCTACGCCCCCCCTCTCTGTTCGGACCAGCAGCCTTCATCCCTCTAGTCACGCTGCTGTTCACTTGCATAGAGACTAATTCCAGGAACGCCTCATTAATGATGACAGCCCGGTGTGAGAGAGGGAGCACAACACAAAGAGGAGCTGGCTTGTGGATAAAATGAATCCATCACCTTTTTTGAGAAGAGATCTTGTTTCATATGCTGATGGGGGGGATTTATTTAATTGGATTGAAATCAATTTACAGATACTGAAAAGTTTGAGATGCATTCAAAGTTCAGAAAGCTGAAGCTCCACAAGTTTTTATCTTGAGCTTTATTTCAGTTTAGAGTCATTTTAAATGGGGGGGAAAAAACAAAAAACCAGCGTGGCTACCTGCTGGACATGGAGCATGCAGCTGCTCTTTCATGGAAAATAAAAAGACTTTAATAAGATCTGGGACGAACACTGTGACTTAATGAATTTCTCCCTGAACATTAAATACCAGGTTGCGCTCTGCCACTGGTGCCTTAAGGCGGGTTCGCTGACTGATTGAGTGTCTTGCTTGACGCTGTGGTTTTGATATACAGATGTGATTACTAGTTAAAGTCCTGCCTCCTCTGAGAGGAGAGAAGTTTGTATAGTTCACACTCAGAGTGGGTTCATACAGATTTCTACCCTTTTTGTGAGGGTTTGTAGTTTGTAAATATCGTTTAGATTTTGTGTTAAACTGGGACAATGAAACAAAACCCTTCTTGAATTCTCCACCAAAATACAGGAAACTGTAATTATTAGTTTTGGTCTAAGTAAGTATAAGTCAGGATCACAGTGAACTGTGACACATTGTTATGATTATGTTAGTGTGATTAATCCACAGAACATGATGTTGGAATATATCAGAACGTGTACTCACTTTTTAAATGAATGAATGATCCACATTTCATAAACAACTTTGAGGAGGTGTCCTGTATCTTTCAAAAACATGGCAATAAATTGATAGAAGTTATAGTATTAATAGTAATAATAATCATTTAAGTCATTTATCAAGGAAAAAACATAAATATTTACAGTATTTATGGATTTATTGTGTGTTTATGTAATTGTAATTTGGGGTTTGAATTATTAATGGGACTGTGGGTCAGATAAAGATGTTGTGTTGGGCTCTGGGAAAGTGAGATGGACATTTTTCACTATTTTTGGAGATTGGTTCAGATTAGATTATACACTGATTAATCATAAAAAACCAAAAACCACAGAGCAGGCTTTCATGAAATTATTGGTTTGCTTCACATTCTACATTTCACATCTACAGTAAATCACATAACTATGAGTGATGCTGTTTTTAAAATGGCCTGATTTCACTGCTCTTAGACAGCTGGCATTATTGTTCATATAGACGTGGTTACATGTGCAGTTTATCCCTGTGTTATCGGATATTTCTCCTCGTATCACTCGTGGGTCAAACAAAGGTCTTGTGTCAGTCTCATCAGGAGTCAATGGATTGATGCTTGTCATAATTTTGGGAATCTTGATGCTTCAGAACGACTATAAAACAGCTGCTAACTTGCTCCTTAGTCGACCAGTGAAACTAATCCCAAAGCAGACACTTGACATTAAGTGACTCGTGATCAACACTGTGACCAAAGCTCCAGTTTTTTTTTTTTTTTTTTTTTTTTTAATCACTATGGTGATGTAGTAATCAGTCATGTAAGCAGTGAGACTAAAGGGAAGCTTTACTCTTCACTTTCAACAATAACTGAAAATTAAACACATGGCAGAGGTAGAAGTGCCAGCGATGATGCCTTCATGTTAATAAGAGCTTATTCAGAGCGCTCTAATACCCATGTGGGAGCAGTGCCAAGACTCTCAGGAGTAAAAGTGATGTGTGTGTATTTTTTTTCTCTGGTTCCTCTTTCCAAGTGTTTGTCTGATCTGTGGGTCTGTAGCTGGATATGTGATGTGGCTATAAGGGCATCTGTCTGGGGAAAAAAAGCAGGAAAATTTCACAGTTGAGACACTGGAACATTTTTGTTTGAAAAATGAGGATTAGTCTTTCAGAATTGCAGCAGGTTAGTTTCTCTCATTAACTGACTTTCAGCTGTGTTGTGTATGTGTGGCCAGAAGATGTCTTGCCGTATTTTCGATGACTCTACCATACAGCGTAGTTTTTGTAATCCCAAGTGGGGGTGGGGTCAAATGGTTGGTATGACAAGTAAACAGAAATTTCCAATAACATGCAAAGGTTAAATCGTGAACATTGGCAGGATGGTGGAGTCGGAGCTCTTGCATGCCCCACTAGAAACTCTTTAATTAGCTGTGGTGAACAGTGCAGTCTTAAACATGCATGGCCGAGTCGACCCTCGGCTCATTAAATAAAACTTTTTGTGTTGTGACTTCCCTCTTGTGGATTGTCCTCTTTTTTTTTTTTTTTTTTTTTTTGAAGAAGGCTCTTCAGGCCACCCAGCCTTCAGAAGCCACTCCCTCAGCTTTGCCCTTTGAATGGCCAATGAGCATGCAAATGTGACCATGTTTACTGCTGGCTTGTCAAGTTGGCACTTAGGTTTGGATCAGCTTGCCCTTTGATAGCGCCATATAAATGCAAAATTGTTACCGCAGCTATCAGTCACATTTCAAAAGTTTGCTGACGTTGCTGAGTGAACGATTGTTCCTCTATCCTGCTTTAGTTCAGAGGAAAAGGCCTGACTGTTCTGCTGTGAAACCTCTCTCGAATGGTTTGTTTATTAAATTTAGTGAGCACTAAAATGTATATGTTGCATATACTTACATGCAGGCTTTGAAATGGATGTCCTGAGCTAGGCTACAAAGGCTCTGGCCTCCCGCCATGTGTGTGTGCTGTTGTTGAGCTTCAGTCCTCAGTGCAGATCAATGGAGGCTCGCTGCAGGCAGACAGGCAGCCATTCACCTCTCCAGTGTGCAATTGTGCAACCTGGAAAAAAATAAAAGAGCAAGACAAAAAAAGGGGGGGGGGGGGGGGGGGGGATGGGAGCACACGTGTCAAGACAAATCTTTCAGGTGCTGTTTTTCATCTTCCTTTTAATATTCTTCAAAAGAGAGTTTTTTGTGTGTGTGTATTACAAGAACCTTGTGCAAGACTCCTGCTTTTGTTTTGTTTTGTTTTTTTTCCATCAGCCTCAAACTCAACCTGAAGGCTGAAAAGCAATAAAACCCCTCAATCACAAATAAATTGCACCATCACTCAACGGTTCAGTTAACTGCAGGAAGTCATTATTTATGTATTCTGTCTGTTTCTCAGGCCTGCACACTTTTTGAACAAACAGGATTGGTTCGATTTCTAATTGGATTACTGAGTTAGTGCGTCATTTTCCAGCTGTTTCTGTTCCAATAATAGATGGTATATTTGCTAATGCAGATAACACCTGCTGTCTAAGAACCAGGAAACGGAACAGGCTGCCTATCGGATTTGGTTCTCATTTGGCCTTCTCCATAATTTACATGAGTCATGAAAATCTCACAATGTTGTTTTCAGACACTTACAGCACATACCAGTCTACTCAAGGCAACTTTAGTACTTTTACTCTTATTTTTGTAGAAGTTTTCTCTGTCAGACTTGCGTCTTGGAATTTGGTCAGTATTTGTCTTTGGAGTATTTTCTAGCCAATTCTAACTACACAAAAATATAATGTTTGAAAGAAATGGACTTTCATGTGAGGAGTTGGATGAGAAGGTTGAAGCCGCATTTATGTCTGTATGCTAAATGTGCAGCTGCTAGCTTAGCTAATGATAACAAATTTTACCAGCATTTCTGAAGCTCACTAATCACCAATATTTTATTTTCTTAATCTGTGCAAAACTAAAGTATGAAAATTAAATGTTGTGGTTTTACAGGGATTTTTGGTAGGTTAGTGGTTTCCCTGTTTCCATTTTTTGCTAGCTAAGCTAACCGGCTACTGCCAGTGTGTAGCCTATATACAGTGTCTACCACATAAACATGAAATTGGTGTCAATCTAGGGTGATGTCCCTGTTTTCTGGGGACAGTCCCATGTTTTCGTTGGCCTGTCCCTGGCTGGACCTGTCCTCAGAAATCTCCCCGTTTGAACTGTTTAGCATTATACTGGTTTTGGCCAACAGAGGGCACTTGCTGCTAGATGGCGCAGCTTCAAAAGTGAAGTTAAAACCCTCAAAAATATAGTTACCAAAGAGATTTTTCTTTTCCTTTTTTGTCGTCTCTAGACAGAGAAAAGGTTAGCTGGCTTACTCATGGGTTAGGAATTCATAACCGGGCAGTAAACTAACAAAAACATACCAAAAGCCCCCCAGCTGGAACTTGAAAAAATAGTTTTCATGTTGGAAGAAGTGAAGAAGAAATTGCCTGACTGCAATGGATTTCAAATAACAAAATTCACAACCTTTTTATGAAAGAGGATTTTGATTGTTTTGGTCTGTGGACACTTATGAACTGAAGAAATGTAAATAATTGAGGAATAGAAAGATAATAGGACTTCACCACTGCTTCAAAGGTAGGAAGTCGTCATTTTAGCAGTTGTTCATCAATAGTTTACTTCATGAAACTGTCACTGTCCGCCTTTTTTCTGTTTCATAGGTAAAAACATTGGATAGTTTGAAGATGTATTGATCGCTGAACTGGAAATGTCCCCAGTTTCCGTTTCAGAAAATCTGGACACTTTATATCAAAAGCAAGTAAATGTATTTCCCAAAATGTCAAACTATTTAAAGTGTTGTATGAAATTCATGTTTCAACTATGAAAAGGCTGCTGTTGAAAACTAGCTAACTCTGGTACAAAACTTCACGTAGCATTTACGTTTAATATTGTGCACACCCCCTTTCAAATGAAATAAACCTGTTTTTAGTGAAATATTCAGAGACTTTTGTATTTTAGAAAGATTTCAAGAAGGTTGCCGTTCTCTGCTGATTCAATATAAAGTTATCTGTCATAGACCTAGCCAATCTTTGTTCTTCTTGCTCAACATATAACCATACAGCACAGATTGATAAAGTTTTATAGTCTTGCAGCTTCAGCTGACTCATTATTTTTCCATTAGAAGAATTAACTTTGGGGCTGATTCGATTGTTTGTCTTGGTAACTGTCGCGAAAAGTGGGAAGCAGAGTTTGAAATTGAAACTTGGGCTGCATTTACATGAGTCACATCATGAGAATTTCTTCTTAACAAAACCAATCATCATGGAAAAGATCATACCTGCTGTGATTAGCCCGCTTAGACTGTAGTGATGGAGGTGTGCGAGTGTTTAGGGTTGTTTTATGGTCACGTATGAGATATGACGATGATAAGCCGCAAGAGTAATTAGATAAAAAGAGGATAGGAGTCTCCAGAGGACAAATACTGTCAACATGATTCGGACAGCTAATGTGTATATGGGGGGGTGTGTGTGTGTGTGTGTGTGTGTGTGTGTGTGTGTGTGTGTCAGCTGCTTGTGACAGAGCGGTAATGTGAAGGAAATGGGTTGGCAAACACTGCTGTGGTGCCTCTGCTTGTGTGTTCATTGCGTTGTACGTCTGTGTTGTGTATATCTACTTTTAACCTGCTGTCCACAGCAGCGGCTCGGCAGAAATTCAGTATCGACTTTTCGACCTTCAGTTGAATCGTATTGTGCTGCCATCTTGCAAAATGTTGATTTTTAAATGAATGATTTCATGGTTAAAGAGTTTTGCATATCGTACAAAACACATGACATTGCACGAAATATCTTATATTGTATTTTGTAGTTTTGCATACGCAATATTGCCATTAGAGCTGCTGCTAACTATTCATTTTGCTATCACTTAATCATATGATATATATATATTGATATATAAAGAAAATAATACAGAAAATAGTGAAAAATTGTGATTTAAGACCAAAACATTTTAGCTTTAAAAAAGATTAAACAAAATTATTACAGATAAATTTCTTTTACTAAGTGATAAAGCGATTTTCATTTCAGCACCAGTTGTCAAATAATGCAAAAAATATTTTATCGATTTCAAACATAAGCAACATCTTCCATCTGTAGAGCTGAAATGATCGTGTGCTCATCGGTTAAATCTGTTGTCTGGATTAAAACAATTTTCGAGGCCTGATATGCCTTGATTTGATAATGGGTTAAGTTATGGAAGAGAATACATGATCGTTCTAAAGAAAAGATTCCTCTGTGACATCTTATTGTTTTTGGGTTCAGTTCATCAGTATCTTATCTTGAAGAGAGATAGGGATTTTGAAACTGTTCCACGGGGACGTGTTCAGATGTGACCGATTCTTAGGAAATCCTGGCTGAAAAAAAAGACAGATTCTTAGGAGCTGCATACGCACACAATCCATGATCCATCATCAGCTGTCACCTTTGTGCTTATGATCAGTTTGTTTTCAGGATTAGGAGGATGTGTGTGTGTGTGTGTGTGTGTGTGTGTGTGTGTGTGTGTGTGTGTGTGTGTGTGTGTCCGTGCTGTCTTCGGATGGTGGTGTTGGTATGGCAGAGCCAGTGCAGACTTGAACATCAGAGGCTTGGTGTAGCACTTTTCCCTCATTATTCCTCTCCTCCCTTTGCTCCAGTCGGGACCTGCTCCCTTGCCATTCACTGCACAAGTATTTAGCTGTGTTTATGTTCCGCACGACCACACGAAAGCGCTGAGCCCGTCAAGCGCCTGTCTTCACTTGAACCGCCATGTTTACTGCTTTTTTAAAAACATTTCAACTGGATTTAGGATTAAAATGGAGAAGTGTCGGGGTGAGAGTTGCACAATTATCTGTTTTCAGATACATCCTCCTCTCCATCATCGTTACCAGTGTTTTGTTTTTGATTTTTTTATACATTTATCTCAAAAGACAATCGATGTGTGTTTACATCAGTGCACAATGAGCGTTTCCTCACGTCCACGTATTGGCAGTAGTTGTAGTCTTTTTAGCTGGACCTCAAGGAAAGCCACTCCCTTGTGATAAGGTAAACAAATGGCTCAGTGTTTGCATGTGTGTGTCCAGCCAGTATCACAAAAATTGTTACATGGTTTTTTTTGAGGTGGAGCAGAGTTTTTCTTTTTGTCATCTGTCCCGTCATGCTTTTTTTTCAGTTCAAACACCAAAAGCCAATTAGTCATTTATCTCCAGTGTTATCAAAGCCACACAGAGTGTACTTCTTTCGCCCATGTTTTTTTTAGATATCTGTCTCTGAGATCTCTGCCTCCACCCTGATGCAGTGGAAATGAATGGAAGTTAATTTGCGGTGGCGTTTTTTTTTAAAGGATCAACAGCAACGTCTCTTTCCATGAAGCGTATCGTCGTCACTCTGCGTAATCCACAGAGCACCCTGGGGACAGTTTCTATAGGAACTACTTTCCACTGAAGACACAATTTTTATTTATTTGTTTGTTTAAACATTTTAAAAACATAACCTGAGCTATTGGTCAGCAACTGGCCAGTGATCATAAACAAGTTTTTCTACATGTATGAACTTGAATGACCCCCCCATCCCCCCTCATGTTCAGGCTTGTGTAAAGGGGGGGTGGTCAGTGCAGCGTTAGACCTGGACTGTTCGCTGTTCACCCCCCCCCCCCCCCCCCCCCAGGTTGAGTTTAACAGAGGGAGACCTCCCTGCTCACTCACTGATGGACCCTTGGCTCGGTGCCTCGTCTCAGTCGCCTGCGCTCACTCTGACGCCCTCACACGCTGCTTGTGCTTCTTCACGCTATAACTGAGAGCTGAGCCTCAGGCGGTCGCTTAAGCTCCGAGTTGTTTTGTAGGAGAAGTAATTTTCTCAATTCTCTGAGACACACACACACACACACACACACACACACACACACACACACACACACACACACAGTGGTGGAGTTCACCCCCTCAGGGACTTTATTCATAGTGACTTCACACCTCAGCATAAAGCTCATGTGTGAAGTGAAATTGGTAGAGGCTTTCCTGTTTCTGTCTTAAAGTGATGCTTCAAAACGCGTCTTCCAAGGCAAATGATGCTCCAGTCTGGTTTTTAAAAACACTGTAAAAGTTGTTGAACGACGATGATACTTTGAGGAGTAGATCCTGTCTTTATGTCTGGCTGTCGGATACTTTCTCATGTAAAACCCACAACAACCTGACTGTTGGCTAAACGTTTAGATCTCATTGTCTTTGCTCTGCAGAGAGTTATGTCCACAAGAAACGGATTTCAAAGCAGTCTTGATGCATTTCCACTGAAGACCCCCGCTGTTTATTTGGAGACCCCAGCGTGGTTTATTTAAAAGTTGATTTAGATGTTGTGAAAGTTAACGTTCAGCTGCTGAAATGATAACAATGGCCCCTGCTGGTGGGAAGTTGTGAAGTAATCCACGAGAGAAAAGGAGGCCTTTAGAGTTGACCCAGTGTCCTGAGGCAGTCGTGTGTGTGTGTGTGTGTGTGTGTGTGTGGTCACACTCGGCTGCACTCCACTGCTGCAGCATATAATTTGTTCTGCAGAGAGTTTTCTCCTTTTAACTCTACATGGTGAAAGTATGTGGACACCTGAAAAGTATTTGTCCACATACTTCTGGCCGTGTCACATGGACTGAACATCTGCCCAGACGGGGCCGTGGCCACCAGTGAGGACACCGAGGTCATGTCCTCAATATTGTTTTGAAGAAGTTTTTGGCATTTTACTGTCCTGTGAAGGATGTTTATTCTATTTTTATGCCGCGTTCAAATGTGTTTGAGTAGAAAACTTTCAGTTTGACTCATTTTAAGCAATAAATACACACAAATAAAATCTAAATTTTGGTATTTGTCTACTGAAAGTATATTCCTGGCATTGTCAGAAAGCCTTTGAAACAGCATTCAGGGAATTATTTTGAGAGAGAGAATTTACTTGAAATTTATTTTAGCAGCTAAATTATTATAGAATATAAAAACAACAACCCTGGACTTTGGGTTTGACCTCATTTTTGTAAAATCCCAGCCACAACCCTGCACACACAAGCAATGATAAAACATAACTCAATGGTTTCAGTCCGTTTCATCCCTAAACGTGAGACTGAAACAAATGTTCCTGCAGTCTTCATATGTTTTGTCTAAAGACGCCTAAACTACATTAAAATCCCATATATATTAAATGTATGACACGTCTCTCTTGCCCTTGTGTGCGTCCTCCATCTGCAGTTTATGGCTGTGCATCAGTCTGCCTCCTCGGGCCGCCGGCTAATGACAGACATCACTGCACACGTTGGCTGCACAGAGCGAAAGGGAGAGCGATGCCCGTGACCTTTCCTCTGCTGACAGCAGTACTTTATAAGGCTGAGCGTGTTTTTTGAAGGAGAGCTTTAGGGAGTGTCTGAGCGCGTGCATGTGAGCAGAAGCCTGTAGTATGTGTGTGTGTGTGTGTGTGTTGCTCCATCTTTTGTGTAGGCGTGGACATTGGCATTCCAGTGGCAAGTCGGTGGAGATGACCGGTTAAGTGGTTGGCATGAAGCATGTATAAAAAAATAAAAGGAAAAAAAAGAAAGAAACACTATATGCTTCTTGTGGTGGTGTTGCAGAGGTAAGCTTCTCAGATAAACACACCACAAACACACGTATGTATGTGTGTGTGTGTGTGTGTGTGTGTGTGTGTGCACACACACCTGAGAAAATGTTGCCAAAGTTGCACTTGAACCCTGTGTTGAGTCAGACGGACTCGCCCTGTAATGATGACGGGTGAGAGGTTGTTTGTTTAGAAGCTAAAAACTGTCGGGACAAAACAGTCAGGTCAAGCAGCGTTGCAATTCTAACCACTGCTGCATCATCAGCACTTGGCTCACATTTGCACTGTAACCTGCCTGTGTGTGTGTGTGTGTGTGTGTGTGGTTGGGAGATGAGCATGTAATGCTGTCTTCAAATAAGTGGGAAGGCAGACGTGTGCAGAGAAAAGGTGGACAAGTGTGATGTAAATCCAGAGCCATGCATGGCCCAAGGTCCTGTTTGCCTGATAAATCTGTGCTACTCAGGAGGAGGCTGTGTGTGTGTGTGTGTGTGTGTGTATAAAGAAACCTCTTAATCGGCTACAGAGCTCCGTCTACCAGCTACATGAGTCTGCCTCATCCTCTAAGTGCTGTAAATATATAAAGAGAGGCAGAGATTAGTCCTGCACTCCCTCCAAACTCCTGCTGCCTGTTTAAATGTGTGCTCGGACTTTCCCGCTCTGCAAGAGGAAGCAACGACTGTAAGCAATTGCCTGTGCGCGATTTACATGTGTGCATCCATGCATGTGTTGCAGCACTTTGCCAAAGGCTGAAGTCCTCAAGTGGCTTTGTGGAAAGAAAGGATTTAGTGCAGCAGAGATTGACTCTCATTGACTGGCTGTTACGATGAAGAGGGCTGCCTTCATCCTGTGTGTGTGTGTGTGTGTGTGTGTGTGAATAGCATTACTCGCTGCACTCTAGTCTGGTCTCTAATAGGCTTTGTGGATTTTTATTTTTTTCCCCATCACCACTCGACCCACAGCCCAGCTGAGATCCAGGTCAGTGTCACACTGACTTCAGCTCAACGGCTGTGACTTCAGACTTTGGCTACTTGCCCCCCCCTCCCCCCCACACCCCCCACCCCTATGTCTTTCATTACACTCTCATGTCACTAATGAAGAAACAACCTGAAACCCTCAAGTGCCAGTTCTACTTTATTAATAGCTCAAAGGAAATTTGGTTTGCAGTCAGGCAGTAAAAGTCTGATTCCTGATCCAAAATGCAAACAAGTGTCACTTCACAACCAAAATTAAAAACACAAATTAGTAGCAGTTACTCAGTGATTGACAGGTCTGTTCAGTCGGGCTAGGTATTGTTATAAGTTTTTCAATAACTAAATAGTGTTTATATGATGATGTAGTTTGGCAGTAATATCATAATTGTACTTTTATCAGTACCTTGATTTGAGAAATATGTTTTTCTACAGCTGTTAACTGTTGCTTAAAATAAAAGAGCAAGCAAGATTTTGATTGGCACCAAACACTAGATCTTTTTTTTTTATTGTTATTTTACTATAGAGGTTGCAATGTCAGTCTTCGACTTTGGTCCGGACTGAAATATCTCAACAACTGTTGGACTTTCATGGTCCCCAGAGGATGAACCATAACGACTCTGGTGAACTTTTCCTTTTTCCAATGCCATAATGTGACATCGTTGGCATGTTGGCGTATAAGTTAAAGATGTTTTTCGATACTATTCAGGGTCGTTAGTCGAGTCTTGGATCAAATATGTAAATATACTTTAAGCTCTAAAACATATTGAATGACAGAAAGTGATATAATATACACAAATTTGTCAAGAGAATTATAAGAAAATTTAACAGCAGTTCTTTCTATTCAATACCAACACTCGCCTTCACACTCACTTCTTCACACTTACTTCTTCAATATCTTAACACTGGCAGTTACACACATAGTACTGCGATTTCTCACACACACACACAACACACACACACACACAC
Source organism: Seriola aureovittata (assembly GCF_021018895.1). Classification (NCBI taxonomy): domain Eukaryota; kingdom Metazoa; phylum Chordata; class Actinopteri; order Carangiformes; family Carangidae; genus Seriola; species Seriola aureovittata. Next base: position 13,270,588 of record NC_079386.1, read on the forward strand.
ACACACACACACACACCCACCAGCAGACTTAAACACCTCTGACTTTCTCTCTCTGCAGACTCGTCTGCTGCTTGTGTGCTTGCGCCTCTTTGGACGTCTTGCCAAGCAAATATGCACAAACATGTAGCCTGAGGGGAAGCATGTCGTGTCTCCATGGTTACCATACCAGACACAGACGCTGCCGTGGCAGCAGGTCGCCACAGAGAAGCAGCCAAAACATATGAAGAAACTCATCTGACTCCCTAATGTTAAATGGCCAGTTTCCAAAAGCACCTTGGCGCAAATATTAGTCGGCACTATGTGGGAGTTTTGTTTTATTACTTCAGATAGTGTTAACCCATGTGATTTTATCTATGGATAATATATTATCATCATAAATACTGCGCTGCAGGCCTGTCCTGTCCAGTTTTATGTGCTCATGTGTACTGTGAGGTGCTTTGAATAATGTTTTCCATCTGCTGTCATGTTGCTGCGAAAAGTGGAACAAGCACCGAGAGTCTGTTGAGCCAGATTTTGTTTTTTAAAAAGTATATTTTCTGTCGCTAAATTGCATCATTTCCCCAGTTTTCTGATTTCTACACAAACAATGTTGAACTGTCAGTTTTGAAATCTTTTCACTGTATCATTTCTGTTGATGAAAATGGAGCATTTATTGTTGTTGTTGTGATTCAGGTGCAACATCGTGTGTCAGGCCAGGTGATGGCCCTGAAGATGAACATCCTGGCCAGCAACAGAGCCAACATGCTCAGGGAGGTCCAGCTCATGAACAGACTGTCCCACCCTAACATACTCAGGTTCATAGGAGTGTGTGTCCATGAAGGGCAGCTTCACGCTCTCACAGAGGTAAGACGTTAATCAGTATATTTGGTATTTTTAAGAATCAGATTCACCTTTATTCTCTGATAACAAATCATGACCTCGGGCGGATTCATTTAGATACAATATCTAGTTGCAATTAGATAGATGGATAAGACGGTTAATTATGCAGCGTTATGACATCTCTCCGCTTGAAACACCAACTGCAGTTAATGTACCGCTCACTAAAATCCTGTTGTTATGAATTATTTACGTACTCCGTCTTTATTCAGATCTCTCTGCTTGTTGAATGTTGCTTCTATTTCTCTGCTGTAAACCTAAAATAACTACAAAGTCTACATATTTTTTTAAATTAAATGCTAGCAGTGTCATTCATTAAAGTTTAAAACATGAACTTCCTGTTATCTAATGCGCTGTACGAGCATCTATTCTTTGACTGCCTGAACAATGAGGCCCCAGCTGACTGGGGTCGGGCAGTTCATGACATTTCACCTGTTTCTTACATGTGATGGGTTTACCTGACGTTGCCTCGGCAACTGAGCAGGACATCAGTGAAAAGGAAATGGATCAGGGGATGAGTGGGGGATTTGGTGTTCTGACGCCTGCGCTGGCAGCATTTGTATTTCTAAAGCTTTTCCTCATGTTGTGATGATCCAGCAGCTCAGCAGGTTTCAGGCGAGGTGATTTTAAAAATGATTTTTTTTTTTTTTTTTTTTTTTTTTTTTGTTATCATTGAATTAAAAAATAATGAGGTTTATTGAGAAGTTTAGTTGATGGACTCTGGATCACACTTAAACTTTAGTCGGTTTAGTCTATGAAATGTCAGGGGGAAATGGGGGGGGGGGGGGGGTAGCCTTCTGGTTAAGATGCCCATGTTTCCTGTTTCTATCTGAACTGTCACCGTCCAAAAATAAAAGCAAAATGCCACAAACGAGTGGCTTGTTTTGTTTGACTTATTGTCCAAAACCCCCAAAATATTCAATTTAAAAAAGATATAAAATGGAGAAAAGCCTGAAATCCTCACATGTGAGAAGCTGAAACCTCTAGATGTTTGGCTTTTTTAATTGTCACAAGGTTTAAATCATTAATCTACACACACACACACACACACACTGTACATTACTAATGAAGCTCTTGTGTTGCTGTTTATCCTGATGATCCAGTACATCAACGGTGGTAACTTGGAGCAGCTGTTGGGCAGTGACGTGTACCTGTCGTGGAGCGTGCGCCTCAGCCTCGCTCTGGACATCGCCCGGGGACTGCAGTACCTGCACAGCAAGGGCATCTTCCACAGGGACCTCACCTCCAAGGTGACGACAAACACACACGCATCAGTGCCCACGTACAGTACACACACATCAGTGCAGACTGATGCTCCACTGGGAGTCTGCTCCTAAGGTAGCGATACATTTGTATTACATGCACTGATGCACAGTAAACTACAGTCACTTCACAGATTCATGCTGGAACACAAACTGACACGATGCAGGTTTTGCCTTAAGGCCCCTTATCTTTCCAGTTTATATTGTGATCTAGCATAGCGCATACAGTTTTACCAAACATTAAAAATACGACAAACTACTTGCCTGATATTGAACCTGGAGTTTTAAGGGCCCCTGAAGTCTCTGGGGATCCTGGACAGTTGCAGCTTTGCCCTTTTGTTAATCTAGCCTTGTACAAACCAGCGATTTGGCACAAGCCTCCAACATCAATCTGTCCACATAACAGGGAGCAGCAATAGAAAAACAAACTCAAAAAAAAAAAGTAGCTGCCTTCGAGCTGTAACAAGCCCACAAAGGAAATGTTAACATGCTGGAAAATACTGCAGATCAGATTTGAGTGGAGATTGTGGTCATTTAGCTGCTAAGACACTGACATTGTGCAAAAACACAGAAATCAACCATTTCTGTTCATTTCTGATGGATAGGCAAATTAAACATCAGCAGTTTCTCGGCTGCTGTCGCTCCGCAGCTGAAGACTTAAAGATGGCCTCCTAGAAAATGCCTCATTGCAAATGAAAAGCTCTGCAAAATTAAAATCTTCAATCTCTGTTGAAATTCTCGCTGATTTTAAGTGATGCGTGTGTGACCTCTGACCCCGTGTGCAGAACTGCCTGGTGCGCTGGGAGGGCAGCGTGTGCTCGGCTGTGGTGGGAGACTTTGGCCTGGCGGAGAAAATCCCAGATTACAGGTGAGTCCATTCATCAAAACTTCTATCGACACCCCGTGATTAGATAAGTCGCGCTCAATAAATGCCATTCCTCCGCTTCTCCCTTTTGTCTTATTTATCTGTCGTGCCGTATCTCTCAGTGCAAAGTGTTTTAGAAAAATGCCTCCCTCAGCTTCTCTTTTCTCCGATGAGACACAATCACACAGACCCGTTACTCACATCCAACGCACAGTCAGGTTTTTTCCAGAGTGTGCAGGCACATGTTGTGGTTAATCCCCCTCTCCAAACACTGCTCGCTCTCCGTGGAACTATTATTATTAATATTGTCGAGCGTTGTTTCAAGGGGGAGGTGGCAGGACAGACAGCAGCTTGACTCACAGAGGTGGTGTTAATATTTAATCTGACTGGCTGTGACGCACCACGGTCTCTCTCTGCCTCTTCCTCTGTGTTTGCAGCTGTGTGTTTAATACGCACTGACATTTATGTGGCTTGTTTTATTCCCGGCCATCAATTTACCGCTGGCCCGTGCTGACTGTGAACGACCAGCGGAGTTACAGCCCTCCTCTGATGTGTGTTTTATTTTCTACAGCTGGTTTTCCAGTGACATCATGTCTCTCATGGTGTCAGATGGTCAAATTCTTGACTTAACTAAGAGTAGTAATACCACAGTGGGGAAAATATGCCATTACAATGAAGGAAAAAGTTCAGATTTCAACATTTAACTCGTGCAAAAGTGTCAGCAGTAAAGCAGTTAATGATGCTTCTTAAAAAATCTGAAAAGACTTTGTGTCTCATGGTGTCAGTGGAGGGGAAAAATCATGTATTGAACCTGCAGAGGAGCGTGGATATTTTCTGGTTTAAGGTCAACATCATGGAGAGGAAAATGAATTCCCAAGTTTATGAAGGTGTCTTACTGGATAATGTCTGGGTGTCCGTCCACCTGCTGAAGCTCAGGAGAAGCTGGGTGATTGCAGCGAGGACAAGGACCCCAAACATCAAAGTAAATCCACCACAGAATGACTTCAAACACAGAAAATCCACGTTCTGGAGTCGGAGCCCAGATCTTAATCCAGCAGAGATGCTGAGGGATGACCCAGAGGAGGACGCGCTCAGAGTCTGTCTGAGCTGAATGGTCCAAAATTCCTCCAGCAGCTACTGGAAGAGCTTGTTTGACGTCATTGCTGCCAGAGGAGGTTCGACCAGTTATTAAATCTACTTTCTCCGGCAGCACTGTGAATATTTAATGGCTGTGTTTTTAATAAAGACACGAAAGGTTATAATTGCTTGTGTGACATTATCTTGGGGACATTGTGTTTGTCCAAGCTTGTGACTGTGATGAAGATCAGATTTTATGACGAACCAATGTAGGTCTTTCCAAAGGGTTCATGAACTGTACTGTATCTGCTTCCTGCCTTTATGCTAAGCTAGGCTAATCACTGCTCTATCTTCATACACAACACTCTCAAATGAGTGTTATCAATCTTCTTATGCAACTCTTGGAGAAACTGTAAATAAGTATATTTGCCAAAAAGCAAAACTAGCCCCAAAATGGAAATATTCTAGGAAAGTACGAGTAGATAATTAAGTGTATAACTTACACAAATGTACTTTTTGTTTATCTTTCTTTTGTGCCAAGAGTGTCACGCTACAACTTGACCCCACTTCGCCTCGACATCCATAAAAGTCCAAGACTGAAATGAAACGATTTGTCGTCTTTATGATTATTATTATTTCTCCATAAACAAATCAGCACTCGGTTGATAATGATGTAGAGCAGCCGCTGAATAGTTGGGATGTCGAGGGTGACCTTAAAGAAACACAGCAGCCAGTGTCTCAAGACTCCTGCCCACACACACAAACACACACACACAGCTGACACACACTCGTGTGCCATTAGCTCCTCGTCCTCCCCTCCCCGACGTGTCTGCAGTCGTTTAGCAAACACACGACTTCTTGCTGAGACGAGACAGCTGCCACTG